>NC_142937.1:1424102-1446602 GCF_046866305.1 Octopus bimaculoides | reverse complement strand
GACAATTATGTTTTTAGAAGCAAGAGATAAAATACATTTTATCTAAATGTTAGGAAAGATTATTTATTACTGGTTAAGCAAAGTGACTATATATCTTTAACAACATTATTATAATATCTGTAACAGTTAAAATATCATTTAAAAATCTGTTGTGATTGCTGTATGAGATATAAAAAGAAAGCAATAATTTAAAATCATGACACAGAAATTTTTCTTTTCAATATTTATTATCAATTCATGTCTAGGGTAAGCAAGTAAAAAAGAAAAAAACCATCAAAAACATATTTGCTTTGTTGTTGTTGTTGTTGTTTATGCCTCAGAATAGCTTTGATGAAAGAGACCTGAGATCAAATATGTTCTATGCATGGTCATATTTTTATTCTTTTTTTCTTTTTGGCTGGAGAGGTTGTCTGCTTAAGAACTTTGCTTCTCAACCACATGGTTCTGGGTTCAATCCAACTGTCTGGCACTTTGAGCAAGTGTCTTCGTGATTTCTACGATAGCCCTGGGCTGACCAAAGCCTTGTAAGTGTAATTGGTAGAGAGAAATTGAAAGAAGTCCATTGTGTGTGTGTGTCTGTGTGTGCATTTGCGTGTTTGCATGTGTGTTTGTATGCACACATGTGTGTGTGTGTAGTAGCCATTGATGCTAACAGGCGATTCCTTGAAAAAGTAAGATAAAAAGATTCTCAAGATGACTTGTACCAGTTTGTTTTCAAATACAGCTTTTCTTTGATGAGTTATGCATCTTTTTCTAAATTCATACAAACGACCACAAAAAAACTGACACACAAGATGTGTGTGTGTGTGTGTGTGTGTGTGTGTGTGTGTGTGTGTGTGTGCATGTATCTATGTTAGTGTATGTACCCCACCACTGCTTGACAACCGGTGTTGCCTTGTTTATGTCCCTCCCTGTAACTGACCAATTCAGCAAAAGAATTTCAATAGAATAAAGTACCACACTTAGAAAAATTAGTACTGAAATTGATTTGTTTGAAGGCAGTGCCCCAGCATGGCCGTTGTCCAATGACTGAAACAAGTAAAAGATAAAAAGGTAAGCGATATATTAGGTATTGCAATGGCCTTCTGTTTTTTTAAGACAGGAGGTTTTCATTTGAGGAAGATTTGTCTGCTATTTCAAGCAAGTTAAGCAGCTGCCCATAGGCACCTTCATTGGTTTGTATTTACTATGTCATCATCATCATCATCGTTTAACGTCCGCTTTCTATGCTAGCATAGGTTGGACGATTTAACTGAAGACTTGTGAACCAGATGGATACACTAGGCTCCAATCTGATTTGGCAGAGTTTCTACAGGTGGATGCCCTTCCTAACGCCAACCACTCCGAGAGTGTAGTGGGTGCTTTTACATGCCACTGGCACGAAGGCCAGTCAGGTGGTACTGGCAATGGCCATGCTCAAAATGGTGTATTTTACGTGCCACTTGCACAGGAGCCAGTCCAGCAGCACTGGCAACGATCTCACTCGAATGTCTTTACACGTGCCACCAGCACAAGTGCCAGGAAAGTGACACTGGGCACAGGTGCCATCATGATTTTGCTTTCGCTTGCCAGGCCATCATTGCTATTTTTATATTCAGGCTGGGCCTGATCAAGCAAATCAATGATTGAAGCCATTCTGGTTGTGTCCATCCAGCCATTTCATCAGAATACAGTTGGTCAAGAACTACACTCTCTTGTTTGCTTCTTTTATTTAAAAACAGTAGAAAGAAAATTTGGGAGGGAGATTTGGCTATTATTTCTTCCCTATTGAAAAATCATTTAGAGATTCTCTCCTAAGCTTTTGTCTGCTTCAGTATTTATTCTCTGTACATCCAGGATATATGAACTGATTAAATTCTACTAATTATTCTACTGAGATTCCTCATCTTATTATTAACACGCTTCTACATTCAATTGTGTGTGGAATGAAATAATTCTTGATATATTCCCCTGATAATTGCTATATTGGGTATTTTTATGATATACCTAGTATTCCCAACATCAAATATATATTAAAACTTAGCATCAGTATATCATTCTAATTTTGTGTATGTGTGGTGTGTCTGTGTGTGTGTGTGTGTCTGTGTATTTGCATATATATATACAAATATACAAATGCAAATATATATATATATATATATATATATATATATATATATATATATATATATATATATATACACACATACATACATACATACATATATACATATATATGTATACATATATGCATATATATATTCATATATATGTATGTGTGTGTGTGTATGTATGTATATATATACATATATATATATATATATATATACATATTCATATGTGTGTTAGCGTATGTGCGCATGTGTGTGTGTTTATGTATATACATATATATAATACCCCTGATATCCTCAGTGAATTTCCAAAAACGAATTATCTGTCGAATCTACTTTCTAACAAATTAGTTAGTTATTGCTATCTGGAAACCAAAATTTGGGTTTCGGAAATTTCTATTGAACTTATTATCACACATTTCATGTTGATTATATTGGTATAAACCGTACGTCAGCCATTCTCTTTATAACAGCACCAGTTATTCACTTATTTCCATCATTATCCAAATGGGCTTTTATTAATCCTTATCTGTTTCATAGTCACGACCAGTGGACTCAATAAAACATCAGACTATTAGCTGTTGAGTCAATAATGGTTCAGTTCTTGCTTTTGCATTGTGTTAATCATGTCCATCTACTGCTGAAATAGGTGCCATGAGTAGACGCAATACACAATTACAAGTATCAATCTCACTAACAATGGTTCTTTTCAATTGATTGAATCAACATCAGCACATGACTGGTACCAAATTTATTGAACATGGAATAGTGCTGTCTTAAGGCATTAGCACACATGGCAGTTGGGCAGGGGCCTCATGGATCTAGGGGTCCATTTATAACACTATGTAACACGATTTTTGTCCTTGAGTAACAGCTGCTATTTCTTATTTGCTTACTCCTAGAAATTATAGAAAATGGCTAATATTTCCTTCAAACTCTGCTTTTGCTACATTTATTCAAACCCCAAAGTGTCCTTCTCAACATATGCCTATGATGTTCCCCAGCTACTCTTGCTCATGAAAAGAGATGCACATACTGTCTGCCTCTAAGGGACATGCCCAATTGGTTAGGGTCAAGCAACTGATAAGCAAATCTGTGGTATTGAGCAGAATATTTGCTATAAAGATATTTCTGCTTAAGCAACTCAGCTCTGAGTCTGTGTGAAATGTGAAGGAAAACAGATCACTATTGAAACATTGGTGTCCAGGTCACAAAAGCAAAGTTTGAAGGGAATAGTAGAGATTTCCTTTGATTTTTAGATAGAAGCAAATAGAAAATAACACTTGCTGACCAAAGACAAACAAAAATAAAAATTTTGTTACACATTGCAATCTATGTATGCAGCAGCTTGGTGTCAATAGATAAATTGTATGTGGCCCAGTGCAATGGTTTGTCCAGAGGCCTATAATGCTGCTAAGAAGCTAATATGGCTCAAATATGGATGTAATGAGGAAGACTTTGTGAAGTCATTCAGCCAGCTAGTAAAATAAGGAGTAGTCAAATCTCCTTTAACTCCTTAGCATTTAGATTACTTTGTCTAATATAATATTAATTTATTCACATTGTTTTGAATTAGTCATGCAATATCTTATAGCTTTGAGGTTTCAATGATGTGATTATTTATTTTTAGAATGTCAATGTAGCTTAGGTGTGAAAGGCTAGATATGGCCAGTTTGAATGTAAAACATGAAGAATATCTGGGCCAGATGTGGCCAGTTTAAACACTAAAGGGTTACCATGCACCTACAATTGAGTAAATGTAATCTTACATAGATGACAGGGCCTGGAATGCTTTGGCTCATATGTCTGCTTGTTGTTAAATTCCGTGATCACTGCTGACTGAACAAAGGACTTTGAAAGTGCCAATGGTTTATCCTTAATGCTGTCGCCTAGTCTGCTAGATATAGAAGACAAATATCCTCCCCAAGATCTGAAAATATCCATGTCAAACAGATAGAAACTGCACCTTTTATCTTTTACTTGTTTCAGCCATTAGACTGCAGCCATGTTGTGGGCCCACCTTGAAGAACATTTTATTTGAATGAATCAATCCCAGTACTTAAATTTTTTGAGCCTGCTATTTCTATTGGTCATTTCTGCTGAACTGCTAAGTTATCAAGAACATAAACAGATCAACAACAATTGTCAAGCAGTGGTGGGGAACAAACATGATGACAAAAATACACACGCACACACACATACACACACTCACATATATGACAGGTTTATTTCAGTTTCGATCTACCAAATCTACTCACAAGGCTTTGGTTGGCCCAAGGTTATAGTAGAAGGTGTCATGCAGTGGGACTGAACTCAGAACCATGCAGTTGGGAAACAAACTTCTTGTCATACAGTTATGCCTATACCTGCATCTTAATATCATCAAAATATCTTCAAAATATCTTCAAGAAATAAAGGATATATTGGATAATGTAGTCTTGATACATATGTGCTAAAAAACAATAACAAAGAGGAAACATTAAGAGCAAAACTCCACTGATCATAGACCTGCTCTATTAGGCCTGACCTTGGACTACTGTAGGGCTTCTTTTGATTAATGCTGATTATACAACTGCCCATGTATGTACAGGGCTGGACAAGATATTTTTAAGGAAGACTAGCAGCAGTGCATGCATGCAAGTTTTCTTTCTGCAAACCAATGATGTTTAGACAAAAAAAAAAAAGGACTGCTAACTTGAGCTGATACAACTTAGCAACAGAGTTATCACAGAGGTTCCCACCCTACCCCACCCAAACCCCACCCAAACCCCACCCAAACCCCACCCAAACCCCCTTCTGCATTACCATAAACATTTTGTCGGACTCTAACAATTCCGCCAATCTACTATTCTGAATTGGTGTTTTAGTTTATAAACCTTGAATGGATGAAAGGAAAAGCTGGCCTCGACAGGGTTTGCACTCAGAGTGCAATAAGTTGGAAATATTCTGATATTTTGTCGAGCACTCTCATGATGCTGCCATTTACCACATTCCCCAACCACAATAACAGAAACAAGAGCAAGAACAACAACCAAAACGACCTTCATGATAAATATAAAGGGATTACCTTGTAAGTTATGGTAACTTGACTGTCGTTCACAATAGAACAATTCTTTGATGCTTTGGAGCCCAAATTAACAATCTGAAAATTGATGTGACCATATTTAAAATGAACCTTGGGACCTGAAATATCAAAATACAAAATTTAGTTAGAGAAATGTTTACTTGTTTATTATTCATTTTAAACAAACCCATAATTTTGAAACCAAGAGATTTTATTCTTAAAGCTTTGTAGGTGGATTTGGTAGATGGAAACTGAAAAAAGCCTCTTGTGTATATATATATTTCCTGTAGATTTAGGTGCAGCATAGGTGCAGGTGCTGTTGTGTGGCAAAATGTTTACTCCCCAACCACATGGTTCCAGGTTCAGTCCCAGTGTGTGGTTCCTTGGGCAAGTGTCTTCTAGTACAGTCACAGGCTGACTAAAGCTTTGTGAGTGAATTTGAATGATGGAGACTGAAAGAAGCTCATCTTATATCAACATCATCCTTTAACGTCTGTTTTCCATGCTGGTATGGGTTAGACAGTTTGACCAGGGCTGGCAAGCAGGAGAGCTGCACTGCAATGCGTGTGTGTGTGTGTGTGTGTGTGTGTGTGTACGTGTGTGCACATACACACATGAGTTTGTGTCTGTGTCTGTGTATGTATGTGATGTGCATACATGTGTGCTTGTGTCTCCTTGTTCTGACATCAGATGAGAGTTGTAAAAGAGTGTCACTGTCATACGAGCAGTGTCATTCTTTTCCAGTGTTCTGCAAGAACACATCTGGTTCATGGGGTAATATTACCTTACTTGGAAGCAGGTGAGGGTTGGCACCTAGATGGGAATCTGGCTGTAGAGAATCTGCCTTGAGTATAGTCCGTCCAATCCATGTAAAACATGTAAAAAGGGATGTTATACGATGATGATGATGAGGTAAAAAGAAAGTTACATCCCTGAGTCATACCGACTCATAAGAGTCAGTTTCCCAGTTTCTATGGCATGTGAATTCCTCACCTTGATGGGATGCCAGTCCATTGCAGGATTCCTAACTTTTGTCAGCTGAGTAGACTGGAACAACGTGAATCAAAATGTTTTACTCAAGAACACAACGCGTCACTTGATCCAGGAATTGAAATCACAATCTTACAAACATGAGTCAGACCCCCTAACCACTAAGCTATGTGCCCCCACAAGATGATGATGCAGAAGATGAAAGAGACATATAAAAGAGAGACTGGTTCCAAATTTTGGCATAAGACCTGCAAGTTCAAGGTGGGTAGTAAGCCGATTACATTAAGCGCAGTGCTTAACTGGTACTTATGTTATTGACCCTAAATGGATGAAAGGCAAAGGTAACTTTGATGGAATTTGAACTCGGAACATAAAGACAGATGAAATGCCACTTAGCATTTTGCCTGGCATGCTAACAATTCTGCCAGCTCACTGCCTTGTATATATAAAAGAGATATTGACTTCTAGCATTGGCACACGGCCAAAAGGTTATTTGTGGTGGGAATATTGTCAATCAAATCAACTCCAGTACATGTCTGACATATTATTTTATCAACACCACATGCCACCACAATCACCACCACCACCAACAACAACAACAACAACAACAATGATGACAACAACGATGACCCACAAAAATTATGTACAGCAAAGTTTGACCTTGATACGATTTAAACTCAAAATGCAAAGGACTGGAATTAGATACTACAAGATATCTTAGTTCTGTCACTCCAACAAATTCTGTCCTGTCAGTTGTCCAGTTTTAGTGAAAAAAAAAAAATCATTTCTTTATTCGCTGATCATTCTTGAGGAAGCTAATTTTAGTAACTGTATTTCAAAATACATTACTATACAATGTTATACAATAAATCAAACTATACACAAAACAAAAACTACCCCCCAATTGAAAAAATTGCATAACATCACCAACACACACACACACACTCCCTCTCCTATCCCTACTCACCCAATCACCGCCAGATACTATTGGCTCGCTCTCTAATATCTAACATTAATTTAATTTAAAACTGAAATTTAAAGTGTTGTCTGTGCTCAAGAAGTCCAGGAGCTCAATATACAATGTTATTTTATAGTATTTTAATTTTTTCTGTATTTTGTTATTGTCTTGTATCTTTTTTTCTTTTTTGTTTTTGCTTATCACATCCCATACAAAAATCCTTTAATTAAATATAACTTCGATTTTGTTTGTTTCTTGTCCTCTTTGAAGATAAAAGTTTGTTTTGTTGGTTGTTTTTTTTGTGCTTCCTTTTTCAAAGCAACAACAACTAACAGCAAATTAGTTGTATGTTTGTGTGTGTGTGTGTGTGTGTGTGTGTGTGTGTGTGTGCACGTGCGCGAGCACATGTGCACATATGTGTGTGTGAGTGTGTGCATGTGTGTGTATGTGTGTGCATGCATGAGTGTGTATGTGCATGTGTGCGTTTGTCAGTGCATGTGTGTGTGTGCGTGTTTGTGTGTACATGTGTGTGTTTGCGTGTGTATGCATATATGTGTATGCATGTATGTGTGTGTATGTCTGCACATGTGTGTATGCATGCGTGTGTGAGTGCACGTGTGTGTGTGTGTGTGCATTCTTTGTTCTCTTTAACTAATGAAACTGAACTCACTCACTGTAAGGGGGGGGGGGGGTTACATTCTATATTTCCAAAGAGGAGAAAAACAAAAACAAAACAAAAATTTATAAAAAGACAAAGAAACTCAAACAAAAACTTACCTAAGATTTTGGCATTGTAACAAGGGACGCACAGACAATTACAAGTTCTCTAGATAGAAGTCTGTGGCATGACTACTTAGCCGGGCATTCTAAAGTCAAATTAATTTCATACTCTTATTGTGTATTGTGTGCTCTTGTTAGCTTTAAATAACACAGCTACTACTACTACTACTACTACTACTACTACTACTGAGCCAACAAGAATAGCAATAGCAATAACAATAATGATGGTTTCAAATTTTGACACAAGGCTAGCAATTTAGGGGTGGGGGGATAGTCAATTACATCGACCCCAGTACTCAACTGGTACTTAATTTATCGACCCCGAAAGGATGAAAGGCAAAGTCGACCTCGGGAGAATTTGAACTTAGTACGTAAGGCCAGATGAAATGTTACAAAGCATTTTGCCTGGTATGCTAATGTTTCTGCCAGATGGCAGCCTCAGCAACAACAACAACAACAATAATAATGAGGTAGTGAAAGTGTTACATTGGAAACTAAGTGAAAAGTGGAGGTGAGAAAGAAGCAAGACATGGTATGAGCACAAACTGCAGAGAATGGCAGAGTTGGAAACTAGTAAAATTCTCTGGGATTTCTCAATCCAAACAGATCAGGTGCTAGAGCATAACAGACCAGACCTAGTAGGGGTGGACAAGATGCACCACATGTGCTATGTAGTTAATGTTGCGTGCTCCGTTGACCCAGGATTAGCTAAGAAGAAAGGGGATGAAATAGATATATATATACAATCCTCTTAAGTATGAAAGAGAATGAAAAAGGTGAAAACAGCTTGTGTGCATGTGTGTGTGTGTGTGTTGTTTGTCCCCTCAACATCGCTTGAGAGTTAGTGTTGGTGTGTTTATGTCCCCATAACTCAGTGGTTTGGCAAAAGAGACCGATAAAATAAGTACTAGGCTTACAAAAAATAGTCCTGGGGTCGATTTCTTTGACTAAAGACAGTGCTCCAGCATGGCTGCAGTCAAATGACTGAAACAAATAAAGGAATAAAAGATTCATCATCATCATCATCATTGTTTAACGTTCTCTTTCCATGCTGGCATGGGTTGGACAGTCTGACTTAGGGCTGGCAAGCCAGGAGGCTGCAGCTGGCTTCAATCTGATCTGGGAAAGTTTCTACAGCTGGATGCCCTTCCTAATACCAACCACTCTGAGAGTGTAGTGGGTGCTTTATACATGCCACGGGCCAGTCAGGCAGCATAGGCATTGACCACGCTCGAATGGTGCTTTTACGTGCCACCAGAACAGGTTCCAGTCAGGCGGCACTGGCATCAGCCATGCTCAAATGGTGATTTTTACATGCCACCAGCATGGGTACCTGTCAGGCAGTACTGGCATTGGCCACAACAGCAATTTTACTTAACTCAAAAGGTCTTCTCAAGCACAGCACATTGCTCAACAATTGAAGGGAACTCTTAAATGGGCCAATTATGTGACACTGGCATAGGTCATAGCTATGATCTCACTTAGCTTGCCAGGTCTTCTCAAGCATTGCATATCTCCAAAGGTCTCGGTCGCTAGTCATTGCCTCAGTGAGGCCCAAAATCACCCTGTAGACTGTGATAGTCAATAAAATTGAAACAAAACTTTAAAATCTATTGTTTCTGTATGGTCCAGTTCCAAATGATTCATGGCCTGGATCTGGTCAATAGCCCACTAGTTGAGGACCTCTGTTCTGCAAAAACCAGCATCTGACACCTGAACACATAACAGCAATCACACAGTACATAGTAAACAACCCAACAACAGAACACAGCTCACATTGCACATACTCAACACAACAGATAAAGTATTAGAATAACCGCAGAAACAACAGCAAAACTCTTACAACAAATCGAAACTAATGTGTTTGATAACAATACTTTACTTGCATAAAAGACGCAGCTGCATGCAACTCAAGCACATTGAGATCCATCTCTTGTGATGCAGTAGAAACTCACATAATCATCATCATCACCATCATTGGTGAGCTGGCAGCATCATTAGCATACCAGGAAAAATGCTTTTATTCTTTTATTTGTTTTATCTGTTCCAGTCATTTGACTCCAGCCATGCTGGAGCACTGCCTTTAGTTGAACAAATCGACCCCAGGACTTATTCTTTATAAACCTACTACTTATTCTATCAGTCTCTTTTGCCAAACCGCTAAGTTACGGGGACATAAACACACCAACATTAGCTGTCAAGCAATGATGAGGAGTACAAACAAACAAACACACACACACATATATATATATGTATACACATTCGGTTTCTTTCAGTTTCCGTCTACCAAATCCACTCACAAGGCTTTGGTAGGCCTGAGGCTATAGCAAAAGACACTTGCCCAAGGTGCCATACAGTGGGACTGAACCCATAACCATGTGGTTGGTAAGCAAGCTACTTACCACACAGCCACTCCTGCTTAACAGTATTTTGTCCATTTTTACGTTCTGAGTTCAAATTCTACGGAGGCTAACTTTGCCTTTCATCATTTCAAGGTTGATAAAATAAGTATCAGTCCATCACAGGATTAATCCTTTTTGTCAGCTGAATGGACTGGAGCAACATGAATGGACTGGAGCAACAGGAATGGACTGGAGCAACATGAATGGACTGGAGCAACAGGAATGGACTGGAGCAACAGGAATGGACTGGAGCAGCATGAATGGACTGGAGCAACATGAATGGACTGGAGCAACAGGAATGGACTGGAGCAACAGGAATGGACTGGAGCAGCATGAATGGACTGGAGCAACATGAATGGACTGGAGCAACATGAATGGACTGGAGCAACAGGAATGGACTGGAGCAACATGAATGGACTGGAGCAACATGAATGGACTGGAGCAGCATGAATGGACTGGAGCAACATGAATGGACTGGAGCAACAGGAATGAACTGGAGCAACAGGAATGGACTGGAGCAACAGGAATGGACTGGAGCAACATGAATGGACTGGAGCAACATGAATGGACTGGAGCAGCATGAATGGACTGGAGCAACATGAATGGACTGGAGCAACATGAAATTAAGTGTTTTGCTCAAGAACACAACACATCACCCAATACAGAAATCAAAACCACAATCTAACAATTATGTGCCCAGCACCCTAACCACTAAGCCACATACCTCTTCTGGTATTAGAAAGGAAACTGTTATGCCAGGAACAGAGAGGCAATAGTGTGACAGAGGAACAAGTGTAGGCGTCTTGCTGCAGGGGAGCCACATGACATTGTATATGAATGACTAGTAGAAACTAGGAAGAAGATGAAGATAAAGAAGGTGACAGAGCAAATTCTTAAGGTAGAAGAAGGCGAGAAAAAGAAAGATATGTGGATCAGCATGGAAGAGGAAGGAGAGGGTGGATAGTTTGATAAGAATGTAACGAGGGAGTAACAGATTATTAGATAATGATCATGGGGGGGAAATACACCACAAACAAGAAAGGTTTTATCCAGACCAGCTAGAAATAGTAACTAAATCTCCTACGCATTACACCCTACATACCATCTTACTGAAAAGGCACTTTATAAATAGTGTCATAGCTACTCGAAAGAAGGAACGAAGGTGGCGTTTGGATTTCCTTTGAACATACACATGTTCGTTTAGAGCTGACCTGGGGGCCAAACAACAGCAACAACAACAACAATAGGAAACCATATAAATGATAAAGAGGAGCTCAGCAATGTTTTAAACAGAAACACAGAGAAATGGAACTGAACAGTGCAAATCATTTTAGTTCAAAGCTGTGCTATTTCGGTAACACCATCATCACCTTCAGCTGTCTTCAAATATTAAAACTCACAAAGCTGTCAAGATTTCTCAGCTGCAACAACCGGAACCAAGTCAAAGTTCTCAATCATTTTATATAAATTTCTCCTTCAGCAACTCTACCAAAATCAACTAAGCAAAGAAGAGATGGTATATCATGCCAATTAGAAGAGAAATAGTGGTTCTGAAATAGCATTTTTGTTTTATCAAGTGACGAATGCTAAAGATTTTAGTTTAACAGTTTTGGCAGGTGTCAAAGTCATTCATTAAATAACATCAAGTGTGAGACACATTTCTGGAGTGAGGAGAAATATTTGATGCCATAAACTGCTGAGTAATTTCTCATGAGCAGTGCAAACAATGTTAATGTTTATGAATAAATAACGTTTTGTATCAGTGGGCAAGACACATAACTTTTCTTGGTTCAGTTGACCTGAATGACAAACTGTTTTCGTTACTCATTCACAGCTGGCAATTTAATAGTATGCAATAGAAATGGTATCCAACTATAAAAAGATATTGCTATTTCTTGAACAAAAACTTTACACCCATATTAGTGGCTTAGTGGGTAAGTTATTCAGATCCTGATCAAAAGATAGCAAGTTCAGTTTCTGGACTGCACAGCACATTGTGCCTTTGACCAAAGCATTTTGTTTCACATTTCTCCACCCTCCTTAGCTTTACTGAGTAAGAAATAGCAAGTACAAGCCTAGTGTTAGTATGGGCCTCCCTTCCTCCTTCCACTTATCCCATACTGGATGTGCCACTATATCAAGGGTGTCTGTGTCTGATCATGGACTACCGAGGCACCTGTGACATCGAGGAAAAATATGGCACCTATTGCCAAACCATATTCGCTCACAAGTGATGGCTGATTTAGTTTATTGTAATACACATGCACACACACATGCATGCTCACACACACACACACACACACACACACACACACGAACAAACGATGATGTAAACTGATTTATACCTCCCCAAAAATAAAACAAAAGATTGTTTTGATTTTAGCTTTGTTATTTTGTTTTCTTTTTGTTTGTTTATCTTTTGGCTTTCATCACAAAAAAGTACATATGAATAGATAGATTTTCTTTTTTTTTTTGTTGTATTATTTTTTTCCTAATTAATTTACTAGAGAAGGTGGGACAGCATCCAAGACCTTTACAAACCTTCACAGATGGCTAAAATCAATAGGTCGCTCCAGTCATAAATAACAACAACTAATCTTTCCTGAATCAAAAATATGCAAGGATCAATATGTAGAGTTATTATTTATTTATGTATTATTATTTTTTATTAATTATCCAGAGAAATACAAACAGGGTTCCAGGTCTTTTCTAATCCCCAGCACAAAGGTCTCTGCTCCTTGGAGCTGGTTAGGCTCATGCTGCCTCTACTATGGTATTTCTGTCTCACTCGTCTCTTCTCCTATCATTACTCCTGTTGAGTTCAACCCTTCCCAGGCCCTGCACTAATATCTATGGTTAGTCCTCATTTCTCCATAAGAAGCACTAAGCATTTCGCCCAACATGCTAACGTTTCTGCCAGCTCGCCACAAACTTCTTATCACCCAGCTGTGCCCAAGAACATTAGCAGTATCAATATCACCAATCTAGAAGACCCTGCAAAGGCCACGGGCATCGCCTCTTCCTTCAGACCCAGCAAGTAAAAGGCGAAAGGCCTGGTGAGACTGATGTGGTACTGTCGTTTTAGATAACAAGGTGGCATCATTTGTCGAATGATAATCCAATACAAATGCTCGTATTTTCTGAAGCACGAATATTGTTATGGCTCTGTCAAGCAATGATTTCTAAATGGCATGTTGCAACACACGAATGATGCGCACTAAGATATAACTGTTTGTGCAGCAAAAATAATTTCATTGTATTTTTAAAATGTGAGAAAGGAAAATAATATAAACTGAACTTGAAAATTTTGCTTTATTTATTGAATAGAGAAGTGCTTGATAACTCTCTGCAGATTAAATTAATTATGATTTGTCAACCAAAATATATAAATGATGTATCTTTATACATTTATTTTATTTCATGTACAAAACATGTAAAAATATTTATATTTGCTCTAAAGTCTGCTACCAGTTTGGAAATCATCGAAATAATCATCAGCATCATCTTCATTGTCAGCCTTTATCATCATCATCATCATCTTCTTCTTCTTCTTCTTCACTACCACCACCACCACCACCACCACCACCACCACCATCACCATCATCATCGTCGTCGTCCTCACTTTTACATTAGTTTTTTTCCCATGCTTACATAGCTTGGACAGTTGCTATTTCTAATAGAGATGGTTCCAAGTTGGAAGAACACATGTACACCCCAGTTTTTGTAAGGACCATTTAAGCATCCAACTTGAAAATGACTCTTTAATTTTCACTTCCTATATAATGCACGAGGTTTCAAAATTGAGACTAAGAAACACTCAATCATATCAAAACACTCCAGTACATTAGAAGAGCATTGAAGTTTACTTGAAGCATTGTAATACAGAAGTAGAATAATGGATGAAACGAAAAGTAATCAAGGGTAAAGGATAAAGAACCCTTCGGTCAAGAATGACCGTTGCATTTAGAAAGTTACCCTCCAAAGCATGAGTCCGGGCAAGGTTGCTTATGGAAGACCAACAGTCACCCATGCATACCATGTGTGTTTCAGTCATTAAACCTCTAATAATGCTTGTTTCAGTAATTAAACTGCTTGTTTTCATCATTAAACCTCTAATAATGCAGAAAGTCCCTATTACCACCGTCCCCAATGTGACCTCTACAGCACCGACTACATCCGCACTTGGGGAGCTGCTGCTACTAACACAAGCACCAGACTATCCAATACGTCAGAATCTGTGGAACTACACATTTCTTTGACTATATTCTTCTTACGAAAGGTCTTTGCTTCCAAAATATATATTTTTTTTTTAACTCCCTGCATTGTTAGAAGCTTGCCTTCTTTCTTATTTCATTCATTATTCTACTCCTCCATATATATTAGTGACAGAGGCAATATTTATATGGAGAGGTAATATTTATCCCCACTTAAACATGGACGTTCTGTTAGAACAGACTATACTGCAGTAGATACCAAGAGAGAAACACCCTTATAGGTTTTTTTTAATGTAAAATGCACTTTTTTTTATAACACTAGGGTGGAGATAAATCCCAGCAACCTCCAGCACCAACATCACCAGATTACGTGATTTCGACCTTCTTTGGTCTTGTCAATGATGGACACTCATCTGCTAGAAATAGCAGTGACTCATCTCCCTGCCAGCAATGTATAGAATAACAGTGCCAAAACAGACATTGGTGTTGCGATTAGCCAGTGAGCTTGTTAAAAAATGTATATTAGCAACAGAGGCAGTATTAATACCAAGAGGTAATCTTTATCCCCACTTAAACGTGGATGATTATTTCATAGAATCCAAAAATGACAAAATACAAAATTGATCTCAGTGTGATTTGAACTCAGAATGTAAAGTGCAATAACGCTACCCACCAAAATCAACACTTGTTGCAGTCATCTGTCTAAACTGAGTTAAAAACAAACAAACAAACAAACAATTAATCCATTCCCGAATGACTAAGATCACAGTAGGCCATGGTGCTTATTTTTAGTTTCCATGGGACATCTTTCTAAAAAAAAAAAATTTTTTCCAAGACAGGACACAAAAATAACACAGGAGGATTTGAACTTAACATCTTGATAAAATGGATCCTCCATTAATTTCCCAATGTGGCTATAGCATGTAGAATTTCTGGATATTATACTTTTATGCCACCCATAATGGTGACATAAGACTCAGAGCTGAGTAGTTCTGCCTGTTAAGATGTAACCCTTTAGCATTTAAACCAATTATATCTGGCCCAAAATGTTCAGCTTGTTTTATGTTCAAACTGGCCAGATCTGGCCTCTTACACATACTCTACAATATCGTTCAAATCATAAACAATCTCATCATTAAACGTCAAAGCTACAAAAAAATGCATGATTAATTCAGATTAATCTGAATGCTGAAGGGTTAAACATGTTGGTCTCAGTGACAAAATTTATAAGGTCTTGTTTGGTTGTCAACTTCACTATCCAAGTTCTACTAAAGCAAAAACCAGATTATGGAAAGTATAGGTCCAAGAATGGCTGTGTTATTGAGAAGTTCACTTCAAAACCAGATGGCTACAGGTTCAGTCCTGTTGTACAGTACTCTGCACAAGTGTCTTCAACTATAAACTCTGATCAACGAATAACTATTGAGTGAATTTGTTAGCCAGAGACTGTACAGAGCCTTGTCATATGTGTGTGTATTTGTGTGTGTGTGTGTGTGTGTGTGTGTGTGTGCGTGTGTGTGTGTGTGCATACAAGCATGTGTGCATGCATATGTGTGTATGAGGGAAAGGGAAAGAGAAAGCATGAGTGCATTTGTGTGTCTGTGTGAATGTTCACATTCTGCACTTCACATGAAAATCACCAAGCTACAGACGGGGCATTTGTTGACATTTCTTTGTTGACAAATTACTCAGCAGAAGCTGTGAACTTCTAAAGATGAATGGAATGAAAATTCTCTTGCTTGTAAAACAAAGGAGGGTTAATGACAGGAAGAGCATTCAGATGTGAAAACAATGCCTCAATAAAATGTACTTGTCCAACTTATGCAAGTAGGGACCAAAGAAAAAAAAAAAAGAAAAACAATGAAAACAAGTGTAAAACTAACAAACAAATTCATTTATCTAAGCAAATGCAGAAGATATTAGCAAAGATATATATAAAGATCTCTACAAAATAGCCATCAACCACCCAATAAAATATGAAGAAATCATGTTTTAGAAGATTGGAATTGAATATATGGAGACAAGTTGACTACAGCTATTGCAACAGACGATGATAAAAGAACCATAAAATCATGTTTAATTATGGCTTACCTTCTGAATAGCCAACACATTTGATAACATTTCCTGATATATGACCATGCGGTACCACACAGAAATATTCAATTATTGGTGAATTAACAATATCAGGAGTGAAATGAATCTGAAAATAATTTCAAACACTGTAATTTAATTTAGGACACTCAGTATAATTTCATTCAAAAAGATAATTAACTCCATTTTCAAACAAGTTACAGTTAAAATCTTGAAAGGCAACGCCAGGGGAATATTCAGCAGCACTACTTAGAAAATATGCTGTGCTGTTCACTCTGTGATGGGCGTCTGTGGGGATTTGTTGTTTGAACACATTTTCTAAGTCCTAAATATACAACAGCATATGAATATTATGATTTAAATTAACTTCAAAATTTCAATTATTGGAAGAGAATTGTTACGAACGTACTGAAGAAAAGCTAGTGTTCAATAATTCAGAATTTATTGATTATTTCCTATTCTTTCACATTGTCTGTTTATCAGTATATCTCTCATTCATTCATGTTCATGTATTCTGGTTTTGGAAAAGATACATGACTTCTTTGTGAGTGCCAAAAGAGGTAACAAAATGGGTCAGTAACAGGAAGGGTTTCCAGTAAAACAGCACTTTCTCAGAAAAGCTATCCTACTCATGTTAGCATCAAGTGGATGTAAAATGTTAATAATAGATGAGTGCGTGAGGGCATGTGACCTGGTGACTAGGGTGCTAACCAGAGGATCATAACATTACAAGTTTCAATGAGGCAGCAAACTGGCAGAGTCATTAGCATGACGAGCAAAATGATTAGTGATAGTTCGTCTTTCTTCACTTTCTGAGTTCAAATTCCGCTAAGGCCAGCTTTGTCTTTCATTCTTTCAGGGTCGATAAAATAGATACCAGTTGAGCACTAGGATCAATGTAATCAACTTACCCACTTCTTTGAAATTGCTGGCCTTGTGCCTATAGTTGAAACCATTATTACAGGATTCTTTGATGGACCTAGTGGAGCTTTGTATCTTTCACTAAAAGGCTCTTTATTTCGTATTATCCCCAGCCGACTCAGCTGAAATTGAGACCCTTTCAATTACATGTGCAGTTTTTTCTCCTTCCCTCCCACTGTCACATCCTGGATGCTTTTTTGGATCAAGGGTCAGAAGGTTGAGAATGAGTTAGGAACCTAAAGCAATTAGTGAAAGCATGGTACTTGCCACCAAGGTAAATGCATACATACAAACACACATTCATACATATGTACATACATACTTAAATACATGCATATATATATATATATATATATATATATATATATATATATATAGATAGATAGATAGATAGATAGATAGATAGATAGATAGATAGATAGATCGATAGATAAAGTAGAAGACACTTCTCCAAGATGTCACACAGTAGGACTGACCCTGGCATTATGTGTTTGGGAAGCAAACTCCTTACTGCATACTCTTGTCTGTGCCTATATATATAGTAGAAGACACATGCTGAAGGTTCCACACAGTGGAACTGAACCAGGAACCATGTGGTTAAGAAGCAAGCTTCTTACCATGCAGCCACATTCATGTATGATATATATATTATACGCACAAGGCAGCAAGCTGGCAGAATCATTAGCACGCCGGGCAAAATGCTCAGCGGTATTTCGTCTGTCTTTTCGTTCTGAGTTCAAATTCCACCGAGGTCAACTTTGCCTTTCATCTTTTCGGGGTCGATAAATTAAGTACCAGCTGTGTACTGGGATCGATCTAATCGATTGGCCCCCTCCCCCAAAATTTCAAGCCTTGTGCCTAGAGTAGAAAAGTATATATATAATACACACATACACACACTCATAAGACAGCAGTACCTACTTGCAGTTAGGCAAAGTGAGTAATGTAGAGTAGCTAAGAAGATAGGAATCCAATGACCAGTGGAAGCTACTGGAAGTCCAGTCTCCTCTCCACTTCTGACCATCAATTTCTATCTTCATGTAAAAATGGGAAAAAAACATGGATCAAAATGGAGACACAAGAAATAATTCCTGGATAAAATGTCTGAATAGTTTGTGATAGCACGAGCGCACGCACACACACACACACACACACACACACACAAACAAACACACAAACACACATACGCACACACACACAAACACATAAACACACACACACACACACACATATATACAAATACAAACACACATACATGCAGATACACAAACATTCATGTACAGATACATAGAACATGCAAACAGCCTACATATCGACACTCATGCACATACAAAAGCACACACACACACACAAACATACATACACACACACATACCAGCATACAGAAACACAATTGCACATGCAAACATAAAGCTACCTACACATTTAAATTTATGTCTGCTTTACATATTTGAAGAAGAGAGGGAAAGAGTAAGAAACAAAGGGGAGAGGAGGGAAGAGGGGAAAAGAAAGAGAGACAGGCAGAAAGAGAAAGAGAGACAGGCAGAAGGAGAAAGATAGAGTGAGAAAGAAAGAAAGAAAGAAAGAAAGAAAGAAAGAAAGAAAGGTAGAAAGAATGAAAGAAAGGGAGAAAGAAAGAAAGAAAGAAAGGGAGAAAGGAGAAAGAAAGAAAGAAAGAAAGAAAGAGAGAGAGAGAGAGAGAAGGGTATAAATAGAGGTAAAGATAGAGGGAGATAGAGGGAGATAGAGAGAGGAGAAGCAAGAGAGAAGGGGGAAAGAGAAAGGAAGAAAGCGAAGGGAGAGAGAAGGGGAAAAGAGGCAGATAAAGAGAGAAGGAGATAAAGAGAGAGAGAAGAGGATAAAGAGAGAGGAGGATAAAGAGAGAGGAGGATAAAGAGAGAGCAGGGGAAAGAGAGAGGTAGGTAGCAAGAGAGGCAGGTAGAGAGAGAGAGAGAGAGTTAGGAAGTAGGAGCCTGGGTTAGGGTTAGGGTAAGGAAAACAAAATCATGACTGCGAAAGAACAATTGTTATTTTCTTCCAAAGTGCACACTTTACCCCGTAAAACAGCTGAAGAATTCTCATAGAAATTCTAACAATATAAAAAAAGCATGGAATTAATTATTTTTTCCTTCCAAACAACCATTTCTTTCATAGTAATAATGGCTACGTAATTAAAAATTTAACGGGTGGGAGGGTTTCGATGGCCAGTAGATCAATGTTTACAGTTATGAATGGACAATAGGCAGTAGCATTGTAATTAGTCTTTTTTTTTGTTTTTTATTTGCTTTTTTGTTTTGTTTGTTTTTTTAATTAAGAAAACATAAAAAGAAGATAATGTTATCGTTGTTGCTATTGTTGTTGTTGTGATTGTTGTTCAATGCCAAAGCTGAAGTGATTGAGCAGATATTTGATCATCAAAGATGTTTCATCAACAGAGACCATTACCATTGTCCATTTCTTTTCTCTATTCTTGAATTTTGAATTCAGATGTTGCTAGAGCATGTGTGTCTATGACTATCTCGGACTAAATTTTTCAGTTTAGGTTTGTATTTTTCTTCAATTTTTGTAACATCAATTGGCCTACGACTGGGTCATATCTAAATCAAAATTTCAGACATAATCTTGTTAAAACATAAATTATAATGATTTCTAGCAAAATGGTAGCTGTCTTCTCTATCTAAGCCATTAAAAAATAATAATAATAATCCTTTCTACGGGAAGCACAAGGCCTCATATTTGAGGGAAGAGATTAAGTCGATTACATTGACCCTAGTGCATAACTGGTACTAATTTTATCAATCCCCCAAAAGGCTATGTCAACCTCAGCAGAAGTTGAACTCAGAATGTAACGGCAGATGAAATACCACTAAGCATTTTGCCCGGCAGGCTAATGATTCTGGCAGCTTGCAGCCTTTAAAAATAATAATAATGATAATAATAATAATAATAATAATAAATTCCAGATGCAGTACCAGGCAGTGGCTCTCAAATGCCAGGATGCAGTACCAGGCAGGGAGGGAGGAAGGAAGGGGTGGGGAGGGAGGAGGGGGAGGAGGGGGGAGGGAGGGGAGGGGAGGGGAGGGGGAGGGGAGGAGGGGGAGGGGAGGAGGAGGAGGGGGAGGAGGGGAGGAGGAGGAGGACAGTAATGGCACTGACTTGGTGAGAAGAAATATTAAAACAGTAGCAATCCAAAGATTGGTAAAAAAAAAGTGGCTAAAGATGACAAAAACGATGAGGATGATGTTGTGGAAGGGGAGGGCAATAGGGGGGGAGGAGACAAGAGGTGTGAGGATGAGTGGGAGGAGAGGGGCAGGATTGAAGGAGGAGGGAAGGAGGTGGTGAAGTAGATAGATCAAGGTGGAAGAAAGCAGTGGACAGAAATAAGACTACAAGAAATAAGAAGAAATACAGAGAGAGAGAGAGAGAGAGGGGGGAGCAGGGAGTAGTAGTCCAAAGATAAAGAAGAAATGCAGTGCTACATGTGAATAACGTCTGACTTGGCAGAACCATCAGTTTCAAAGAGACAACAACAAATTTAAAAAAATAATAATATCAACAGTAACAACACAAACAACAGCAAAAACAGCAGAGAAAGCTATCTGTAATAAGCCAGAATGTTTCTTTTGCATTTCCAATATGCATGTGTGTGTATGTGTGTGTGTGTGTGTGTGCATATATGTATATAAGTATCTGTGTGTGTGCATGTGTATACATACATACATATGTATACATATGTATACGTATGTATATGCATGTATAAAAAATATATATATATATGTATTACTCACAGGTATGTTGAAATTGCTCATAGGTAGAATGACACCATTTTTCTCAGGTAACAGAAACACATTTGTACAACTTGTCTTGGAAGGAGACTTCAGAAACTCAATTTTAAATGCAACATTTGCCTGGCGGGAACAAAAATAAAAACAAAAGTATCTTTAAAAAAATATCCAAATGCTAAAACATACACAATAAATTGCTGCTACGTGAAACCCTTTAGATGCCAAACCACCTGAGACAACCTTTTATAATTCAAGACTCCATGTTTAAACCATTTATGCTTTTATTAAACCCTTTCCACCGTAATTTTGTTTTAGAGCCTTTTTTTTTTTTTTAATGTTCCAAACACTATTTTATAAACAAAATATTAAATTGTTTCATTTTTTCTTTTTGTTTCTCTAGATGCATTGAGAAATTTGAAAATAAGCTTGTCTTGTTTTTCTTCATTTTATTTGTTAAATAAGCTGTTACAGTGGAAATGGTTTGACTCTCATTGGCAATTCTATTCGCTTTTCTTTTGTTTTTTTTGTTTTTTGTGCCATCATCAAGGGGTATTTTACCTGAAATATAAGGCACTATTATTTATAGCACAATTTGCATTGTTGTAGTTTCTTCCAAAAACAAAAAATAAAAAGAATGCAAACAAATAAACACTTTTACAGTATTAGATATTTCAGGTAATCCTTTTAAATTTGTTATTGTTTTCAAAATCAATCAAAACACGTAGGCTGTAAGTTTCAACAGAAATACACAATTATGAAAGGGTAACATTTTTTAACATAGAGACAACATCATTTATACATTTGACAGAGGTAGAGAATGATGGGTTAGATTGCTCCCCAACACAAATCATTGCATTCATTTTTTTTCTTCTTTATATTACAATTTTTTAAAAATACTTTTTATCAATATTTTTAACTTGTAAATAATTTTTGCTTCTTTTTTTTTTTCTAGCAGTTTCCAGTGAGCTTCTTCAGTTTCTGGTAGAATAGTGAGAAGGGAGACTTCGTGTGCAAACTAATTGCTTGAAGAGCACTATTTTCACAGACGTTTCCTTAAGATTTAAACATACATACAAAATATCGCACCAAATGCAGACACATTGGCACAGAAGACTATTCATTCTACTTGATAATGAATACTATTCCCTATAATTTGTGTCATTAAAACAAGATTGGTAACAGAAATGGTTATATTCTTTGAGTAA
>NC_142937.1:1414102-1419102 GCF_046866305.1 Octopus bimaculoides | reverse complement strand
AAGGTGGTGCTCCAGCATGGCCGCAGCCAAATGACTGGTAGAAGTAAAAGATAAAAAATGTATATACATATTGGGTTGTCAAATAAATTCACACATTTTTACCAATATTATTTGAACTTTCAGGAAAAAATATTTTTTATCATAGTGTTCTGTGGAATTTTGTAGCTTCATTCTTCCTCTACAACTTTTGTTTATTGCTTTCGACTGCTGAGTAAATTTTACCTCTTTTCAGACAAGTGTCAAGTAGATAAAAATAACCATGAGTATTTCCAACATTTGCTTCTCTTTGCTTTCAATCATGATTCCAAAGCTGCTGAAGCCACTCAAGACATTTGTGCTGTGGATGGAGAAAGTGTTACTACTTAAAGAACGGCACAGAAATGGTTTTCACATTTCAAGGAAGAGAAATTCAACCTCACAGATGCTCTGCATTCCAGGAGATCTGTTCAGTTCAATGAGGATTGACTGGAATAGTTCACCACCAAGGATTCATGCCAATCTACAAGGGAATTGGCCCAGCAGGAGAGATGTTCTGATGATGCCATTGCCTGTCACCTTTGCTCAACCAGCAATCCAGCTGAGATGACTCAACCAGCAACACAGTATGCTTCTTCAACATGAAAACATTTACCCCTCATCACTAATCTGATCAAAAATGCTATCAAGAGCTCAGTTGGGAAGTTCTTCCACACCCACCATATTCTCCTGATATAGTGCCTTCTGATTGTCATCTTTTCCAGTCACTTTCCAACAGTGTTGAAAACGTGGCTCAATGAATACTTCAAGCTAAGACCTAGTGATTTCTACCATAAATGCATCTGCAAGTAAGTGGGTACAATGGAAAGAAATTATGAACAATGAAGAACATATTATTAACTGATTCGTTATAATTGTTGAAATGTTATTGAAGAATTAAAATAAATGGAAAAGGACAAATTTATCTGACAACTTAATTTATACAGCCACACATGCACACACACACACACACACACCTCAATAGAGTGCTCGTTAATTCAACAATGTGTAAAATTACTTGGTACAGTATAAGTTTACGTTATTGCA
The DNA here is from genome assembly GCF_046866305.1 of Octopus bimaculoides. Classification (NCBI taxonomy): domain Eukaryota; kingdom Metazoa; phylum Mollusca; class Cephalopoda; order Octopoda; family Octopodidae; genus Octopus; species Octopus bimaculoides. Next base: position 1,418,040 of record NC_142937.1, on the reverse strand, counting down.
TTGCTGCACCACTTCCTCAGGCAATATCCATCCTATTATCAGCAAGGACTCCTTATATGGAACACTCTTGTCATCTTTGGCCAGGTACACCATCTTATCACTTGAATCTCCTTGACCAAATTTAGAAGTGAGTCTCTAATCTTATCAGTTCCTCTCCTTCTTCAACACCACAACTTTTGTCACATCAACATGACTTCCCCAGTGTTAGTCTTTTCTATCATTATTACCATAGCAAGCACTCTTGATGACTGTTTCCAGTCACTTTGTGCCATCTCACCTAACCTGAAACTCACGGCATTTTCATCCAAATGCTGTTGTACTCCTACAGTTATTGAAGACACCTTTCTATGGGACTCCCTCCCATCTCATTATTTTCCCTTTTCTTATGACTTGAGTTCTTTCAAGTCTAAAGCAGATTCATTCCTTTTCTCTTAATTTCTCCTTCTTCAAAGTCCCTTACTCTAAGTGGCTTCTTGCCTTGTTTGGGACTTTCTAATAAAACTAATAAAAAATATGAAAAGATCCAATCAAACTAAGAAGAGAAATGTGTTTGTAGAAAAATGCATGCATGTATGTATGCATGCATGTGTGTGTGTGTGCGTGTGTACATGAGTGTATGTGGGAAAGCAGATGTTAAAACTGATAATAATGATGCTGATGATATAATGGACTTCCTTACAGTTCCAGTCTACCAAATTTCATTAAAAGACATTAGTCAGCCTGGAGTTATAGCAGGAGACACTTGCTGAACGTATTACACTGCAGGACAGAACCTGGTGGCATGTTTATGGGGGTTAGGGTTTTGTACTCTCACCCTCAGTACCCCAAAAATCTGGATAAACCCCAACCTCAAGAGTTTATAAGCTTAAAATAGCCTCTTTAATCCATTTACTATGGAAAACAAAGACTCAGAAGCGTGTAAGTTTTAGCATTTAGGTATGGTCCTGAACGGGGGTAGTCTTATGCCCAGGCCCCATCCTATGATTGCCAAAGGCAATCCATTTCCCAATTGCACATCAAAGACCCTCAAACATTTCATTCTGCTTTGCTATTGGAATAAGGCCACAGCTGTAAATATGGGTTTTCATGCATTGCCTGATGCATGTCATTTCAACCTATGTTAGATTCATTATGTCTCACACATACAGGCAGGTAAATAATATTGCTGCTGTTGTTCTTTATCCAAAGATCATCCTGATTGAGCAGACATAATCAATGAAAGTATTCCAGTTGTTACTACCCAACCTTATATTTAGATATAGATGCATCCTGTATCTCTGTCTACATCTACCTAATCTGTCCTTTCTACATTTAAAGATGTTAAGGTATGATTCGCAGGAGAGCTGGTTGCTATTCCTAACAGACTGGATGACCAGATAAAGGCTCTTTCATTTGTCACTCATAAATTCTCCAGAGACAATAAGTACCATTGAGCAATGTTAATGCAATAATCCTTTCTACAATAGGCACAAAGCTCAAACTTTAAGGGGAAAGGAGCTAGTCAATTACATCAACCCCAGTATTCAGTTGGTACTCATGTCATGGATCCCAAAAGGATGGCAGGCAAAGCTAAACTCAGTGGAATTTGAACTCAGAATGTAAAGGTGGACAAGATGCCACTAAGCACTTTGTCTATTGTGCAAGCTAACGATTGTGCAAGCTAACGATTGTGCAAGCTCACCTTCCTAATGTTAATGCAATAATGAAAGTCATTATGACTTCATTTAAACTCTTACTTTTGAGTAGAAATTTCACAATTATTTCAAATGAAGAAAGCATTTAAAACCTAGAATATAGAACCAAATAGCAATCATAGAATAGGAATTTAATTCTGAAAAATTGAGTTTTGGAAGTAAAAATTATTATTCATTTCTTTACAGAAATAAAAAATAAGATTTACTTGGTCTGCAATTAACAAAAATTTCTTACATTGCCAAAAGCTAGGGATTTCCTTTTTTATACTTTTCACCAATCTTTTTTTTTTCTTTCAAATTTTTCTATTATACTTTTCTTTTTTCAATTTCAGATTCCAAATTGAAAAATTTGAGAAATGTTTCATAAACCTATATCTACATGAGAGGTGTGTTATCTAAAATTACAATTTAAATGTGAATTAAAATTTAATAATAGTAACAAAATACAGAATACCTTTATTGATATCTGCTTGGATCTAATTGTTTCGATTTGATTTCAGCTCAAATTTCAATTCCAATTCCAATTTTTTTAGAAATATTTCTTCAACTAAGTTTTATTTTTTTCCTATTAGAAATGCCAAACACTATTGAATTTAGCTTTGACACCAACCACCAGTCCTGAAAGACATTTTAGCACTTGAATCTGCCATATCTGGCCAAGATATTCTATCTGCTTTATGTTCAAACTGGCCAAATTAGGCCTCTCAAATCTACCCAACAATGTCATTCTGGAAAATGAATAATCACATCATCAAAATCTCAAGGCTACAAGAGAGTACATGATTGATTCAAACCAAGGTGAATAAAAAAACATTACATTTGACAGAGTAACCTGAATGTTGAAGGGTCTGCAGTACGTTCAGCAAGTGTCATCTACCACAGTCTCAGGTTGACAAAGAGCATAGAGGTGCAAAATGTGTGGAAACCAATAAATGTCTATGTGTGTGGGGTGTATCTGTGGGAGTCTGGGGTGTTGATTCACCTCAGTATAGGGGAGAGGCATAGCAGGTTAGGAGAATGGCAAGGCAGGCAGTCACCCCTGGATGTAGGTGAGTAGAGGGGCAGAATTTCCTTTTGCTTATCGTGTTTGTTAATTAAAGTAGAGGCGATAAAACTCATTGAGTCCAGGTGCTGAGAACATTTGCTACACCACTGGTGTAGCATGTAAATACCAGAGAGAAAATAAAAGCAAAAACAAATGCTGGTTTGCACTCAACATCTCTTGCATCATCATCATCATCATCATCATCATCATCATCATCCTTTAGCGTCCATTGTCCATGCTGTTATGGGTTAGACGGTTTGACCTGAGTTGGCAAGCCAGAGAGCTACACCAAGTTCCAGTCTGATTTGGCTTCAGTTCTATGGCTGGATGCCCTTCCCAATGCCAACCATTTTACAGTCTGTGCTGGTTGTTTTTAACATGACACCAGCATGAGTGCTTTTACAATGCACCAGCACAAGGGATTTTATGTAATCTTCTTCACCGGGGGGGGGGGAGTGGCCATAACACTTCTGCTCTTGAGTACAAGGTGTCAGGTATCTCAGTCCTTTGTCATCTCATCAGAAAGGTCCAACATCTTGAGCCCATTCTTCAGTACTTTGTCCCATGTTTTCTTGGATCTCCCTCTACCATGAGTTCCATCCACTTGAAAGGTCAGCACCTAGGTACTAATCTCTAACAGTGCATCTAGGTTAGATGCACTCATCATTCAAAAACTATAATCAACAATGCTACTGATCACAAAGTGTGGTATAGAATGTATACAGAATATAAATAAAGGCATTCCAACCGTGGCAATTCCATATATCCTCAGAGTAAATTACCTTATATTTCATTCCTTTCTAAAATATGTTATGGTGTAATGTGAGAGAAATTTAGCTGTTATTTTATCAGGCCAAAGCAACCATTTTTAGAGGTTCACATATTGGCTTGAAATCTAGAGTTTTTCAGATAAGCACAAAACCAGTTTTTTGAGTGTGTGTGTGGCATATTTCACTGAAAAGAGCCTCAGTTATCACCGGTACTTATTTTAGTAAATCTCAAAAGAATAAAAATCAAAATTTATTTTCAATGTGATTTCAGCTTGGAGGAACTAAATACTTCAAGTTTCCTACTTTACCATTTCTGGCAATTTGTCACACTTACATAAGGTCTTACATTGGAATTTTAAATTGGCAATAACTCCACCACCACCACCAACACCAAACACACACACACACACACATATTTGGAAGGGAAGG
>NC_142937.1:1406602-1409102 GCF_046866305.1 Octopus bimaculoides | reverse complement strand
AAATGTGTAAGGTTTTGTATATATATATATATATATATATATATATATATATATATATATATTATATATATATATATATATATATAAACATATATAAACATATACAAATGTATACATATGTGTATTTATATATATTTATATATAAATATGCAAGATAGTGATTGACCTTCTGCTGGGTTCATTTGTTCTTTGACAAGTCTTGTTTTCAGCCTACTGGATATTTAACAGCACTCCTTACCAGACCAACCTGGTGGTGATGCTTGCTTAGTCACTGGTGATCTGACGCTAACAAATTGTACTAGATTATATATTACTTATAACACTCAAAGCAAACTGTCACAAAAGTGTTCAGGAACAAAGAAATGGTAAGCGAGCACACAGTAGGATGAATTTTGTAGTGATGGAACTGTAGTGTTCTTACAGATAAACTATCTAGAAGAAAGATAGATTGGGCTTCTGTACCATGCTGAGGTCAAATGCACTGCTTTGCTGCTTTGTCCATGAGTCCAGAAAGATATTACGCATATGTACATTATATATATATATATGTATCTTTTGTGCATGTATGTATGTATACATCTATATACGATGGGCTTATATATGTATGTCTGTATACCTATATATCGTGGCACTCTGTTGGCTAGGATGACAAGGGTTCCAGTTGATCCAATCAACTGAACAGCCTGCTCGTGAAATTAACGTGAAAAGTGGCTGAGCACTCCACAGACACGTGTACCCTTAATGTAGTTCTATGGGAGATTCAGCATGACACAGAATGTGACAAGGCTGGCCCCTTTGAATTACTGGTACAACAGAAACAAGAAGAAAGAGTGAGAGAAAGTTTTGGTGGGAGAGTACAGCAGGGTTCGCCACCATCCCCTGCTGGAACCTCGTGGAGCTTTAGGTGTTTTCGCTCAATAAACACTCACAATGCTTGGTCTGCTGCCCTGACTACTGGGGCATTGCACCTCCACAATATCTATATATATATAGTCAGAGAGAGAGACCCAAAAAGAAAAAAAAACAAGCTTTGGTGGCCAGCATTAATCTTTTAACAATTACAATAGCCATATACAGTCTAAATGTTCCACCTGTTTTATGTTCAAATTGGCTAGATCTGGCCTGTCACAGCAACCCTACAACATCTTTGTAAAAACGAACAGTTACCTGATCAAAATCTCAAAGCTATAAGATAAAGCATGGCTAATCCAAAATGATGTGAATACATCTGACAGAATAATGTGAACGCTAAAGGATCTAAGCTGGTTGCTGACCGACTGGATCTTGTGAGCCTCCAGTAGCAGAGAAGAAATGCCAATCGTCCTGAGCCATTCATGCCATCGGATTGATTTGCTTCATCAGAAATATTGTGATACTGGTTAAGAACCACTGTTCTCTATGGAGGAAAAGACAATCTAACATCCTTAGTTACTGTTCTACCACATATACAAGTTCACACTGAAGGGTCATGTATATACTTGCTATTGCTGTTGCTCTATGGGGAATGGTTAGAAATTGAGGGATATCAGACTGCTTGTTGGTGTAGCAACAACATAAGATGGAAATACACAGGTTATTTCCTTTATTGGTGTACCATTCATATTTCTATTTGAAGAATTTGTTGCTGAGGGCTGGTAATGTTAAGCAGTGCTGGTGGCCAGCAGGAAGGGAACGATGTTGCTATGAGCTAGCAGAAATTGTCTACCTCACATTTAGATGTGATCGAGCTTCAGACAATGTGATCTTTCTGGAGAATCAGTGACCAATGTGTTGAAGTTTATTAACAGGTATGTTGACCACCAATCCTACATACATGTGTGTGTGTGAGTGAGTATGTCAGTGTGTGTGTATGTGTGTGTGTGTGTGTGTGTGTGTGTATTATCGTTGTTGTTGTTGTTATTGTTATTATAGTTGTTGCTGTTATTGTTGTTGCTATTATTATTATTATTATTATTATTATTGAGTGAGAGAGCAGTGCATGCCATCAAAGTGACACTGGGGTAAAATATACGAAGCCCAATGTACCCATCATAACTACCCGTCTGATAAGGGTACACCAGGCACATGCATCACAACCATATGTGCGTGACATTTTGATCTCATATCAAGATTAATAGTGCATGACCTTGCAGGTGGGGCCCAGTTAGAATTTTCTTCAGGTCGAGTAGCCCATCCCATTCAAAAGGTCCCTGAATAAAGGTCGTTTAAGGATGTTGAATGAAACACCCATGTTTCCAAAGGTGAATTATCCAAACCCCAAAGAATTCCTCTCAACACATGGCTATGATGCTCCCCCACTACTTCTGCTCATGATCAGAGATTCACATATCATCAGGCTTCCAAGAGACATGCTCAACTGGTTACGGTCAAACAACTGACAAACAAATCTGTGGTATTGAGCAGAATATTTGCTGTAGTCCATCTTTTATAGCAAGACAAAACAATGTCCATGATAGTGTGGGGGGGGGGGTCAATGTAATCAACTAGTCTCCACCCTGCA
>NC_142937.1:1366602-1401602 GCF_046866305.1 Octopus bimaculoides | reverse complement strand
AAAATAACTAAATTTATCGAATCCTTCAAGGAAACTTCTCCTTAATAAATAAATTTATTGTATTCTTTTTTTTTATTTAACACGAAATATCAGGCTATGCAAAGACCCCGGTTCTGAAACTAATTAAGTCACAGAAAAATCAATGTAACTCTGGTACTTTGATCAATCGGCTTTTCAATTATTTATTGCAGAATTTTTTATTTTTTATTTTTTTTTAATTCTAAACCCACAAATTCAGAATGACGTATTTTTATATTACATCTATGTTCCTAGGAATAAAGAAATTATAGTGTGTTTTCTTTCTGTATAACTTTTTCTTCCCTTATCTTCCATTTATACGGACAAGGGACACCTGTCCAAAACACCTAGATCTCTTACACTCCTTGACTTTGTATGCCCATTTTAGGGGGGGGGGGGTTTCCTGCTCCTTCCCATACTTCTTGCCAATTCTTCTTGATGCAGTGGAGCTTTTCCTAGTTTTTACTTCTAAATTGACTTCTCAACATAAACGTTTGTGCACATGTTTTTATGCATGTGTATGTGTATATGCATGTATGTATATATATGTGTGTATATATATGTACGTATATATATATATATATCATCATCATCATCATCATCGTTTAACGTCCGCCCGCCATGCTAGCATGGGTTGGACGATTTAACTGAGGACTGGTGAAACCGGATGGCAACGCCAGCCTCCAATCTGATTTGGCAGAGTTTCTACAGCTGGATGCCCTTCCTAACGCCAACCACTCAGAGAGTATATATATATATATATATATATATATATATATATATATATATATATATATATATATATATATATAGATAGATAGATATATATATATATAGATATATATATAGATATATATATATATATATATATATATATATATATATATATATATATATATATATATACATGTATATATATGTATGTGTGTGTGTATGTACACACACGCACACATATATATATATTGGGTTGGTGCATAATTATTGCAGCTTTTTTGATTATTCCAGACCATATTCACCATCTACATCAATTACTGCTTCCCATTTACTTGGCAGATGGTCAGACCATCATTTGGGTCAATGTACAAGAGGGTACTGAAAAGTTTTTTGGCCTTGGGCAAAATAAAATACAGCTGGATTTAGGTAGGGGACTCCAAAAGGGGTCTCAGGGAGTAGCATCCCTGCCATCCTGAGCTAGTTTTCCACCACATTTCTTAAAATTCGTAGTAGAGGCCTTGGTCTCAGGACCGCTCATGTCTAGAAACTGAGGTGGGTGGTAAGCAAGGGCATGCTCCCTGTAGAACTTGGAAAGTTGGGCCTCCAACCAGGCCTTTCGCAATACCCTTAGAGCCAGGAAATTTCAGTAACCCTCTTAATCAACTTACCCCTTCCCCTGAAATTGCTGACCTTGTGCCAAAATTTGAAGACAATATAGGCATGATATGAACTGGTAATTCTTATATAATCAATCAGCTCAAAAACTTTACACAAAATTATGTGTCACACAGAAATTAGATGTTTATCGTTTAATATTTTGTTGTCTTTACTTACATGTGACAGATTTTCTACTGTAATATATTTCTTCACTGTTTGTCCAATGGGAATGACTCCAAAATCAATGTTTGCCTGTGTTCCTTCTGGAGATTCTTCATAACACAATCCCAAACCAGTAGCAGATATCTTCAAGTGAGGATATTTTCCTTTGACAATGAAAGAAAACAAATATACATATCAGGGACATGCTTCCTAGGTAGGCAAGGTAAATATGTAAGAAACAGCTGTAATAAGCTGACAATTATCCATTATCTGTTATTAATTCATCTGATTATATATGTGTGCCAAGTAAGATCGTTGCCAGTGCCCCTGGACTGGTTCTTGTGCGGGTGGCACATGAGATGCACCATTTTGAGCGTGGCCGTTGCCAGTACCGCCTGACTGGCTCCCGTAGGATTTTCGAGCGAGATCGTTGCCAGTGCCCCTGGACTGGCTTGTGTGGGTGGCACATAAAAGAAACCATTTCGAGCGTGGCCGTTTTCGTGCGGGTGACACGTAAAAGCACCCACTACACTCTCTGAGTGGTTGGCGTTAGGAAGGGCATCCAGCTGTAGAAACTCTGCCAAATCAGACTGGAGCCTGGTGTTGCCATCCGGTTTCACCAGTCCTCAGTCAAATCGTCCAACCCATGCTAGCATGGAAAGCGGACGTTAAACGATGATGATGATGATGATGATATATATATATATATATATATATATATATATATATATAGAGAGAGAGAGAGAGAGAGAGAGAGAGTGTGTGAGAGAGAGACAGAGACAGAGAGAGAGACAGATAGATAAATAGATAGAGAGTTAAAGGAAAACAAGCAACCATATGTACTTACCTTGAGCAACTGCTTTTAAAATTTTCCATTTCTTCAGTTCGGTTCCATATCTGCATACAAGTTCACCTTCATATTTTCTTGCAGCCTAAAATATAAACAATAAATCCAAATAAAACTTCATGTGTGAATATTTGAAAGAACTTAATTGCTAGCTGGAGGCAATATGTGACCATCAAGCGACTCTATCATGTCCTTATCCAGCTAACCAACAAAATAGCAGGAATATGGATGCAGATTGTCATTGAGCACTATGTGTGACACTATGAGTTATCTAACAGATAGCGAAGTCATCATTTGGGAAAGTGACAAAAGAGAGAATGAAGCATGAACTTCTAAAGAAATCTCTGATAGGAGGAAAAACTATGAAGATAATGATACCATGACTCCTGATGAACTTTGCACATTAATTATGTAACAAATTTTTTTTTTTTTTTTTTGTCTTTGGTCGTTAAGTGTTATTTCCTAGTTTTCATCTATCTAAAAATCAAGAGAAATGATTACTATTCCCTTCAAACTTTGTTTTGTGATCTGGACTTCCAGGTTCTTTTGTTTCATTACCCAGACATCAATGTTTTCAAACCGACCTAGTTTCCATTACATTTCAGACTGATTCAGTGCTGAGTTGCTGAAGCAGAAATATCGTTAAAGCAAATATTCTGCTCAAAATCACAGATTTGCTTGTCAGTTGCTTGACTGTAACCACTTGAACATGTCCCTTAGCGGCTGATGATATGTGCATCTCTGATCATGAGCAGGAGTAGTGGGGGAACATCATAGCCATGTGTTGAGAGGGATTCTTTGGGGTTTGAAGAGATGTAACAGAAGCAAAGTTTGACGGAAATAGTAACCATTTTTCATATTTTTTAGGGGCAAGCAAATGGGAAATAACAGTTTCTGCCCAAAGACAAAAATCATGTTGCACAGTTTTATGAAAAGGAATACATGGCACATAAGTCAGTGTATTTGACAAAAGTGCAAGCTGCAGAAGACATTTGCCCAAGGTACTAAGTGGAGAAACTGAACATAAAGTACTGCTTTAAATATATCGTTTTGAATAAAAATTCATTGCCATTTACCTTTGGTTTAAATATGATAGTGACTTCATGTGACTGCTCAGGTGCCAATATATCTTCAGAACATTGTACTTCAAAAGGTTCAGTAGCAGACCATCTAACTTCTACTGGAACTTCTCTGTAAGGAACAAAGAGAGAAAGAACAGAATATATGATTTCTTGAAAAAGTAAAGCAAGCGTAAAATGATAAACAAAAACCGAATGAAACAGGTTTAAATTTCAAAGACATAAATGAATTATCTTTTATCTGTCACTTGTTTCAGTCATTAGATTGTGGCCAAGCTGGGGCACCACCTTGAAAAATTTTTAGTCAAATGAATCAACCTCCAGTATTTATTTTATTTCTTTTTCCTTAAACCTGGTAGTTGTTCTATCATACATACATACATACATAACATGAGAGAAAGAGAAAATGGAATTGATGAGATTCTCTATTAATTACTAGGATCGCTTCAATCCATTCTACATCTGTCTCTCAGGAGTGAGATTCTGTACAACTAACTGTGATACATTATTTGGTGCATCATTCAATGCAGATGTACCCCATCAAATGACTATTCAAAATGTACCTCACTCAATAAACTTGGTACTGCTTATTTTGATTATAATACATTTCATTTCGACAGACATGAAGGAAAGCCTGAAGTAAATCCAGAGGTACTTTTATCCTTACTGTTGATGCCATCAGGTAGCCAAAGACAGTAAATGTGCTTTAAACAGCATACTACCAAGTGTATTCCCAAATTTAAAATTATTACATGTATGCATATATATATGTATATATATATCATGTGTGTGTGTGTGTGTGTCTGTATGTATGTGTATATGTACATATGTGCACACACAGACATTCATATGCATATGCATATGTATGTTTCTCTGCATGTATATATATATGTATACTAGCAGCTAAACCTGGTTTTACCCGGCCTGTTTGGATGATGTGGCTGTGATCGTTTTTGGTTAGGCATAATCTATAACAGCATTTCACAACCTTATCATTTTGGGTCCCCTGTTTTGATTGGAGTCTCTAGCTGTTTGAAGATTTCATCACACCCCACCCCACCTGTCAGAAAATGGCTTCAGGAGTTGTGAAGAAAGAATTTGCACGTAGTCTGTTTCTGAGAGCTATTCTATTGGACGTCTGTATAATCATTAAAACATTTATTTAATTATGAACATAGAAAGAAATTACACATTAATCCCAATTTTTGTAAGCAGTTGTATCTGTAAAAATTTCATTTGCAGAGAGCAGAAATTGAAAGATATATGAAATGGACGTGCATGTGAGAGAGAGAGAGAGAGAGAGAAAGAGAGAGAGAGGGTGAGAAAGAGAGATAGAGTGAATGAGTGAAGTTGTGTGTCATTGACTTACGTTGGCTGGCACGGCAAGTACGAAGCTTTTGAGACGACAGATGACTGGGGTGATTTGGAAGATGTGAAGAAATGCCGTCTTTTCAGTGGAGCGCTTCGTTGTAGGCAACGTTTCTCGTTTTCCCTTCTGACGCACAAATATATAGACTTGTGGCCTGCCAACACGGGAGCATACAACGTAATGTTGACCGTGGGAGAACACTTGCTCTGTGAGATTTAAACCAACCATTTGCAATGATTGACCCTGTGCCTTATTTATTGCCATTGCAAAGGGGAGTTTGACAGGAAATTGAAGGCGCTTAAACATGTAGATTGTATCGGAGTGAAGGAGGGACATTGCAGTTATAAGAACATCTTGACCAGCAGCCGGTCCAGTAAGGATGGTTGCCTCTAGAACTCGGGAGTATAAATTTTGATTATCATGCACGTGCCATTACACATTCTTGGATCATCCAAATTCCACAGCAGCATGAGGGGTGCATCAAAATTAAGATGGAAGTAATTCTTACCCTTCCACAGACCTTTCTAGGAAGTAATTCCTCCCCCTTGTCGGAACTTTCCTGGAAGTAATTCGTCCTTCTCCTCGGAATATTCCAGGAAGTAATTCCTCCCACTCCTCGGAACTTTCCAGGGAATAATTCCTCCCTTCCACTGAACTTTCTAGGCAGTAATTCCCCCTCCTTCACTAACTTGGAACTTTCCAGGAAGTAATTCCCCCCTCCTCGAAACTTTCCAAGGAGTTATTCCCCATCCTCGGAACTTTCAAGGGTGTAATTCCTCCTCTCCTCCCCTTCCTTGGAACTTTCCATGAAGTAATACCCCTCCTCGGAACTTTCCAGGAAAAATTCGCCCTCCTCAGAACTTTCCAGGAAGTAATTCCTCCCCTCCTCTGATCTTTCCAGGAAGTAATTCATCCCCTCCTCCCCTTCCTTGGAATTTCCAGCAAGTAGTTTCCCTTCCTCAGAACTTTCCACGAAGTAACCCCCTCCTGGGACCTTTCAGGAGTTAACCCCACCTAAATCAAAGTAATTCCCTCCTCGGAACTTTCCAGGAAGTAATTCCTCTCCTCCTCGGAACTTTCCAGGATATAAATTCCTCCCCCTCTTCCCTTACCTTGGAATTTTCCAGGAAGTAATTCCTCCCCTCCTCGGATCTTTCCAGGAAGTAATTCATCCCCGTCCTTGGAACTATCCATGAAGTAATTTCCCCTCCTCGGAACTTTCCAGGAAGTAATTTTTCCCCTCATCACCTTCCTTGGAACTTTCCAGGAAGTAATTCGTCCCCTCCTTGGAACTTTCGAGGAACTAATTCCCCATCATTGGAACTTTCCTGGAATTCTTTGGAACTTTCCAGGAAGTAGCTCTTGTATGTATGTATGCATGTATGTATGTATGCATGTATGTATGTATGCATGTATGTATGAATGGCTTCAGTGACACACACTCACAAAGACGCGCACATGCAGGTTGTTTTAATCAATTTTCTCGGTAACTATGGGGGTTAGGAAAAAATACAAAGCGCGTTCCAATCTATGCACCCGTCTCAACATGTGCGCAATTTTTCACACGAATCCACCCAGCCGTTTGGCCATGAACCTCAAGACAAGAAAGAATACAACGGTCGCCCATGTTCAATTTATATTATAGATCTATATCATATGAACACACGATTGACCAGACTATTGGAGATTATCATACATTGCTGGTCACAATGCACTTTGCAATCATTTTATCTTTCAAATATAGTGACCCAACTGGCTAGGCACACAGACTAACATTCACCATGATCACAAGGCTGATCCATTTACAGCTTAGCGAAGTGGAGCAATGTGAAGTGAAGTGCTTCACTCAAAAACCACGACATGCAGCCAGTTTGCCAATCTGGGAATTGAGCACACACTTTCACAATCATGATTGCAATGTGCCTAACCACTGGGCCATGCACATTCACTTGTGTGTGTATATATATATATATATATATATATGAGTATATACATACATAAGAGAAATTAGTTGCTGTGTGCCAGAGAGAAGACTGCACTGGTATGGACATGTGATGTGGTTGGATGTCAACAGCTCCATAAAGAAGTGCCAATCTCTCAAAGTAGATGGAACACATGGAAGGGGGAAAATGCAAGAAGACATGTGATGAAGTACTGAAGAATGACCTTGGGATGCTGAACCATTCAGGTGAGATGACAAAGAACCAAGATGTCTGGTGATTTGCTGTACTCAAGAAGACCCATACTTTGCCACACCGGTGTTAAGAATGGTCCCTCTGGTGGTGCCACATAAAAGCATCCAGCACACTCTGTAAAGTGGTTACCATAGAAACCATGCTAAATCAGACTGGAGTCTGGTGCAGCACCCCAGCTTGCTAGCTCTGGTCAAACCATCCAACCCATGCAAGCATGAAGAACGGATGTTAAATGATGATGATGATGATGATGATGATACATATATATATGTATGTATGTATGTATGTATGTATATATATATATATATATATATATATATATATATATATATATACATCATCATCATCATTTAACATCTCTTTTCCATGCTAGCATGGGTCAGAATGTTTGACAGGAGATGATGATCTAGAAAGCTGTATAGGCTCCATTGCTTAGGCATGGTTTCTACACCTGGATGTCTGCATGCATGTGTGTGTGTGTGTGTGTGTGTGTGTGTGTACATGCGTGTATGTGTGTGTGCATCTGTCAATCTCTCTCATTTTCTTTCATATGCACATAATATGCCACATAAACACACACACACACACACATTCGCAAAATGCTTAGTAGTCTGCAAAATTAGAATATTGTGATCAAACATGAATAAAAAAAATTAGTTTTACAAATACAAGAGTAGAAGAATGATTCTTGTCTAAATTTCTGAGTTAATCCAATATTAATTCAAATTTTCCACATTATTAGTCTTAACTTTCATCTTAATATGTCTCGCTATTTTAATGTTTTTGTGTTTTGAAAGAAATTTTTCAAACAACAGTTGTTTTTCTCTTTTTATGTCTTTTGATTCTTCTGGGAGAGTAGCACAGAAGCCAAGAGTGATGTGAATTTGCATTATATATGACAGTTCAGGGTTCCAACCCAACAGAAAGAATGTATCATCATCATCATCGTTTAACGTCCGCTTTCCATGCTAGCATGGGTTGGACGATTTGACTGAGGACTGGTGAAACCGGATGGCAACACCAGGCTCCAATCTGATTTGGCAGAGTTTCTACAGCTGGATGCCCTTCCTAACGCCAACCACTCAGAGAGTGTAGTGGGTGCTTTTACGTGTCACCCGCACGAAAACGGCCACGCTCGAAATGGTGTCTTTTATGTGCCACCCGCACAAGCCAGTCCAGGGGCACTGGCAACGATCTCGCTCGAAAATCCTACAGGAGCCAGTCAGGCGGTACTGGCAATGGCCACGCTCAAAATGGTGCATCTCATGTGCCACCCGCACAAGAACCAGTCCAGGGGCACTGGCAACGATCTTACTTGGCTTGCCGGGTCTTCTCACGCACAGCCCATTTCCAAAGGTCTCGGTCTATAGTCATCGCCTCGGTGAGGCCCAATGTACGAAGGTCTTGCCTCACCACCTCAGCCCAGGTCTTCCTGGGCCTACCTCTTCCACGGGTTCCCTCAACTGTTAGGGTGTGGCACTTTTTCACGCAGCTATCCTCCTCCATTCTCACCACATGTCCATACCAGCGCAATCGTCTCTCTTGCACGCCACAACTGATGCTTCTAATGTTCAGCTTTTCTCTCAAGATACTTACACTCTGACGGGTATTCACATTGACATTACACATCCAACGGAGCATACTGGCTTCATTCCTTGCGAGCTTACGTATGTCCTCAGCAGTTACAGCCCATGTTTCACTGCCATGTAGC
This sequence comes from Octopus bimaculoides, assembly GCF_046866305.1. Lineage (NCBI taxonomy): Eukaryota > Metazoa > Mollusca > Cephalopoda > Octopoda > Octopodidae > Octopus > Octopus bimaculoides. The sequence continues at coordinate 1,392,850 of NC_142937.1, read as the reverse complement.
ATGGTTGTTCGTACGCATGCGTCATACAGTCTGCCTTTTACTCTGAGTGAGAGTCCCTTTGTCGCCAGCAGGGGTAAGAGCTCTCTAAACTTTGCCCAGGCTATTCTTATTCTAGCAGCTACACTTTCAGCGCACCCACCCCCACTACTAACTTGGTCGCCCAGATAGCGGAAGCTATCGACTACCTCTAGTTTTTCACCCTGGAATGAGATAGAAGTTGTTTCCTGTTTGTTTGCAGTCTTTATTGCACCTGAACATCTGCCACAAACAAAAACTAACTTGCTAGTTAACCTGCCTTTGATGTTGCTGCACCTCTTATGTGTCCATAGCTTGCACCGGGTACATCTTATAGAGTTACTACCTACTCCTTTTCTACATACTGAGCAGGGCCATCTACCTGAAGGGGTTTGTGTTTTATCTACCTTCCTACTTATTAGGATTTTGGTTTTAGCTAGGTTGACTCTAAGGCCCTTCAATTCTAGACCTTGCTTCCACACCTGAAACTTCTCCTCTAGTTCTGATAGTGACTCCGCAATTAGGGCAAGGTCATCAGCATAGAGGAGCTCCCAGGGGCAACCTGTCTTGAACTCCTCTGTGATTGCCTGGAGGACTATGGTAAATAATAGGGGGCTGAGGACGGAACCTTGGTGGACCCCTACCTCTACCCGGAATTCATTGCTGTACTCATTTCCAACCCTCACCTTACTGGCAGCATCTCTGTACATGGCTCGCACAGCTCTCACTAACCATTCTTCTATCCCAAGTTTCCTCATTGACCACCAGATAAGGGATCGGGGGACCCTGTCAAAGGCTTTCTCCATGTCAACGAAAGCCAGGTACAGAGGTTTATCCTTAGCTAGGTATTTCTCTTGCAACTGTCTCACTAGAAATAAGGCATCAGTAGTGCTTTTACCTGGCACGAACCCAAACTGCATCTCATCTAAATTGATTCGCTCCCTAATTAGTTGGGCTATGACCCTCTCTGTAACTTTCATAACCTGATCTAACAGCTTGATGCCTCTGTAATTATTTGTATCTAAAGCGTCCCCTTTACCTTTGTAGCAGTTATATAAATATATATATACAGGGTACGTAAGGCATTTGAGGACATACCATTTTGGGGTCATTGCTGCATTTTTTGTTCACTCTGTATAAACCTTTGTTTCAGAAAATGGCAGACCCTCTGCTTACTCAAGAAATGAAGAGGCATGCTGTTATTGTGGTTATAAAGGCTGAGCATAACAATTCAGAAATATCTTGAGTTTTAAAAGTTGCCAGATCTTTCGTCTACAAAGTTTGCAAGGAGCTAGAGACTGAAGATGGAAACGTATCACCAGTATAAAAAGCATCAAAAGCATTCTAAGTGCTCTGAAATCATCAGAACACCTGAATTTATCCAACAAGTTCAACAGACCATTGATTACAATCCCAGAAAGTTCATGAGGTCAACTGCAAAAGCTCTCCATGTGTCAGAAGGAACAGTCAGAAATGTTGTCCCCAAAGACATCAGATATAAGTTCTATATGATGAGGAAAGGTCAATTTGTCAGAAAAAGCAAAAGAAAATCATTAAATCAGATCTAAAAGGCTCTTAAACAAACTGAAAAATCCAGCAGAAGAAGATTTGATTTGGTTATTCTCAAACGAGAAAAACTTCCACCAAGATTAAAAAGTTAACAGAAGAAATGACAGATGGTTTTGTGCAGACCCTTCTGAAGTTCCAAGTGTTATGCATATCAAATTTTCTGCAACTGTAATGATTTTAGGGGTTGTCAGCAATGAAGCGCATGTGATGCCTCCTTACTTCTTTCCATAAGGCTTTAGAGTTAACTCTGCTGCCCTCATTGAGGTCCTGGAAATAATTGTTAATCTCTGGATAGACAGTGTATGCAATGGAAGGCCATATGTGTTTCAGTAAGACTCTGCACTATCACACATGGCTCTAGTAACACAGTAATGGATGGCTGAAAATTTTCATGATCACATAACCCCTGACATTTGGCCTCCTAATTCCCCACATCTCAATCCATTGGACTATTACGTGTGGAACGTTATTGAGAGAGAGGTCAATGAATACGCCCATAACACCAAAGATACTTTGAAGGCTGGCATAGTCAGAGTAATGTCCAAAATGGACCAGGACCACTTAATTCAAGTATGTAGATGACTTAGATCTCATAAAGAAGCAGTTGTTGAAGCTGAAGGTGGCTTTATTGAAACTGAAGGTGGCCCTCTTCAAGAGGGGCCACATTTCTGCTTCATTGAGGAGAATGGAAAGGACCAGTACATTGTAGATGTACTCTGGGAAATAGAGTAGTGATGCCAAAGAGGCTTTCATAGGGAGTACATGATTTCCACAACCAGACCACATCTGTGGTTGATCTCTGGGGTCAGGTCTCCATTGTTGGTGACTGTGGATCCCAAATAAATGAAGAAGCTGACAAACTTCATGATGTCAGGATCAATATCGAGAGGGGAAGGGTCCAGGTCATCTCCATTATGCATCAGCTTGGTCTTCGCCCAACTCACCTGAAGGCCAAACTTTGCTGATTCTTCTATGTAAATGGTCAGTGTGTCCCTGAGTTGGTCAATCGAGTTACTGAACAGAGTGGTATCATCCACATACTCTAGGTTGGTAAGGTGATAATTCTCAAAGGTAACATCAGGAACTCACTCACAGACCTTGAAGAATATAGACTCTGACTGGTTCCCTATCAACAGCAAGGTTAGACAGGGCTGCATGGCCACCCTCAACCTCTTCAACTGTGTCGTCAATTATCTGATATAAACAATATGCAAAAGATAGATTTCTAGTAAAATTAAAAATTAAGACCTAATACCAAATTTTCAGAAACATTTGGGTTTTTTTCCTTTTTTTTCAAAACATTAATTGTCTCAAAAACTGCTTACAGGGACATTCAGTTGCACTTGAACACAATTTGAGAAATGATTAAATGAATGAGATAATAAAACACAAGGCCTTTTCTCAACAGATTTTTGGAATCTCCTATCCTGAAAATACTTTGATAAAGCTCTTTTGTGTTTTATACATTTTTAATTTGCCCAGTTATATATTATATAACATCTTTCACCTGTTCTCTCCTCTTTGAATATTTTCTCCACACACACAATCCATTTTTGTAAGTGCCCTCTGTTTAACATTACCTGAAATTTTTCTGCACTCTCTCCCCATGAGCCCTTGAGGCTAATAAAGAAACTATCATCATTGTCATTGTCATAATAATAATAATAATAATCATTATTATTATTATTATAATAATAATTATTATTATTATGACAATAATAATTACAATAATAATGGGACACCAAGGATTATCAGGAGTGTTCTAAGCATGAATGACTGCCGAAAACATGTGGATACCTAAGGTAACAGGTAGTAAACCGCTACCCACATAAATCCAACCAGGAATGAGACCAAACCTGAGTTTTGTTTTAATAATACTGATAATAATAATAATAATAATAATAATAATAATAATAATAATAATAATAATAACAATCATACAGGCAATTACATTCAAATGGAAAAATGATAAAATTAGGCAGTTTATCATAGACTGCTGATTATGTAACTGAAAATTTGAGTAAATTTCATAAAATAAAATATAATCAGAAATAAAAGAAGATTTTATCAGAGTCTGATGCATTCAAATGTCTACAAAATTTAGTCTAGCAGCGATTTCCAATTTCCATAGATAGCAATAATATATGTCTGTCTGCTCACACAGTATCTCGTCAGAGCGAGACGACCAATAACAATTAATTATTTGAATAAGATAAGGAAAGCCACAATTATCTTATAATGGCATATATATACATTTGTATGTAAGTGTGAGTATATGAGTATATGTATAAACATTTATGTGTGTATGTTCATATGCAAGCACACACAACACGCACACATATATACGCATATATGTGTGTGTATGTATTGGATGTGTAATGCATGCATACAGATAATTATGCTTACACATATAAGGTAACATATATATATATGTATATATATATGTATATATTTATATACAGAACAGACAGACATTATATATGATATGTAGATATAAATATGTGTGTGCGTGTATATTTATATATATGTGCATAGGTGTATGCATGCATGTGTGTATCTATCTATTTATCAATCTATCCATAGATATCTATCTATCTCTCCCTCTCTTCTCTCTCTCTCTCTCTCTCTGTATATATATATATATATATATATATATATATATATGAACTTATATGCATATATCTGTAGATATATGCGTATCCACATTTATCTGTTTATCTATCTATATACATATATATACTTATATGTATATATATATGTATATATATATGTGTGTATATATTCATATACATACATAAATAAATACATACATACATACATGCATATGTAATATGTATGTATGTATGTATGTATGTGTGTGTGTGTACGTATGTAAGTAATATCCTCATGGGCAGTTGTTAATAGATTGTAAACAAGACTTATTAAGAAAATTTTTTTAATATTTTTGTTTTTTCTTTTGTTTTTGTTTTTGTGAAATCAACAAATCAACAACTTTTCTTTACAATTAAGCACGTATTAGAGCAAAAACATAATTATAAATTTCCATAAATAACTGGAAGCAATTCTATGAATGCTTAAGTCTTTGCTCTTTTCATCTCTTAAGAAGAAGAACAACTACAATAATGATGGTGACGATGATGATGATGATGATGGCAACAAAAATAATAGCAATAATGAAGTTGCAGATGGTGATGCGGATAAGTGGCATAATTATTTTGTTTTTTTACTTTTTGGATTTGTTATCAAAGGATTATTTGTTTGTTAATGTATATTTTAAATAAGCACCTTAAAAAGAAGCAAATATCTGATTGCATTACATATGGAATTGATATTCACAAAAATGATAATTGTGTTAATTTCATTAGTTAAATGTAAAATTAGATTTATATCCACAGAAACCAGTCAGCATGAAAGAAATGAAAATATCTTCTTGTGATCTGTCCCAATAGGGAGGAAGTTCCTTTGACACGGTGGTCAAGGAATCCGATGAGTAGCCAGACAGTTCTGAGTGCAATGCCACAATGTACCCAGCAGCTTTGGCAAGCATGATGGCCATTGCTGTAGTGTTGGGGGCATCAAAACCTTGTATGTGAAATTTGGTAGACAGAACTGACCGACATATATACTTTCACACACACACACACACACACACACACACGCACATAAACATACCAACACACAAACAGACACACACATGCATATAAACACACAAACACACACACACACAATTCAAATCCCTAATTCATACACAACAAATGGTCAAAATATCTGGGATTGTAAACATCTGCAGGACCTTCTTAAGATCTAAAGGACGATGAACAAAACCAGATGCTCCTCTTTGCAACCTTGCTACCAAATAGGTGACCAGTCAAAATTTACTCTAAATTAAAAAGAGAAGACCATAGAAATCTTGAAATAAACTGAATAATGACATACATACATGCATACATACATACATACAGAACATACATACGTACATACATACATACATACGTACATACATACATACAAAAATACTCTGTTGTTGATGCTGAAATTCCAATGAAGGTTAGAAGCCGATTCTTTCTCTATTGGCATGAAATCTTGAAATAAAACTGAACAATGACATAATTACATACATACGTACATATATCATCATCATCATCACCATCATTTACATATATATTAAATAATGAGCTTTATTCGGTTCCTGTCTACCAAATCCACATACAAAGCAGACAAGAAATATAGTAGAAAACACTTGCTCAAGGTGCTCTACAATGGGACTGAACACAAAGTTAATTGGATGGGAATCAACCTTCCTAACCACATAGCCAAACAATTGAAAGCAGTGAGCTACAAAATGGTGAAGTTCGTTCAAAAGTTTCCTATAAATAAATCATCCAATAGCTCTGTACTTTTGAAGACAAGTGGATTATAACAAAACATTACTCTTAGCTGGAGAGCAGGTGAGGGTTAGCATAAGGATGGGCATCTTGCTTTAAGAGCAACACTTCTATAGTCCTTGCCAGCATAAAGAAAAGTATTTATATGTATGTGTTTGTATGTACCTGTGTGTGTTTGCATGTGTATATGGAGAGCAGATGTATAATATCAACATTTGGAAATATCTCAACCATTACATTTATCTTGAATTTCCAACTATCACTTTTTGTCTTTCTTCTTCTTTACTCTTAGCTATCAATTACTCTCCCTTCCTGACTGTCACTTTATTTCTCTCCCATCAGATTGCCTATGTAATGATGGATGGCATCACATTGAATCTATCCATACATAATCCACTCTTTCCACCAGCCATCTTTATTGCTAACCATCACTCTCTCACAGTATGTTTTCTTCTATCATTACTTGACAATCATCATTCCCACTTTCTTACCTTCATTCATCTTCAACATTATCCATCACTCACTCTCACATTAATCCCTCTCCTCAATCACAAATTGCTGGCATCAATCATTGTCTCTCTCCCATCCCCCTCTCTCTCTCTCTCTCTCTTCCCCTGTCACCCACCTATCACACTCCCCACTCATCTTACACAGCTCTTGCTGCCTCTACTCAATCTCCTTACCAACAATCCTCATGTAACTATCTTCTCTCTCTCTATTTCATTGCTCTCTTCTCCCTCCCATCTACCTAGTTCTCTTCTAGCATCCCATTGCCCAGCTTCTTCATCATGAATCTCTCTTCAATCCTCCTCAATCAATCATGCTGCTTCCAACTAATCTCCTTACCTGCAAACATCATGTAGCTGTCTATCATTCCCTCTTTCACTACTACCTCTCTTATAATCTTCTTACTCTTAACACTCTATTTCTCTTCTCATCCATTTGAGTGGAAAATAATGGAACAAAGGAATTGAAAAAAAAAATGTGGGGAAGCGATGAGTCTTTTTTTAATTCTTATTGAAGATAAAACAAACTACCAGAGAAGAAATGGAAACAAATTAGGGTATAAAAGGACTTTTTAACTTTGCAAGGGCAAAGCAAAATCTCTAGTGCTGACATTATGATAAAATACACCCTGCACACTCTGTAGAGTAAATGGTGATAGAAGAATCATCCATCTGTAGACGTCATGTCAAAAAATGGAATGTGGAAGCAGGATGGGGTCCTTGATTCAGCTGGGAAGGCAGTAACTTCAAATAAGAACTGCTCTGGATTAAGACAACCCCTCCAGCACATGCCAGCATGAGAAAGTGAATGAAAGCAATGATGATGAGGATAATGATCATGATGATGACGATGACGATGATGATGACGATGACAATGATGATGACGATGACAATGATGATCTGATGTGTGCATGTGTCTGTTTGTATATACTGTTGTAAATTCATGTAACATTCTTTGAGTTATTTTCTGATAAAGGGTTGATAGCTTGCTACAAGACGCATAACTCAAAAGCAAATCCAGTCATTCAAAACTTATTAATAAAATGTGTACCAGATCAAGTACTAGGGTCAATATAATTGACTAAAACCATTGAAACATGTACACTAGCAAGGCTTGGCTGCAGGGCAATGATTGAAACCAGTAGAAAAAGTAAAACAGTATACAACACATGCTATGGGGGATTCAGTGCCCAAAATGTCAAGCAATAGGACTGAATCAGAAACCATGGGTTTGAGAAGCAAACTTCTTAACACACAGCCATGCCAATCTAAATCAGCAATTGGATTACACACTTTGTAGTATATAGTATTATGTAGCCAAGGTTGACTTTGCCTTTCAGCCATTCGGGGTCAGTAAATTAAGCAACAGTTGCATACTGGGGTCAATCTAATCGACTGACCCCCTCACCAAAAATTTTGGGCCTTATGCCTAGAGCAGAAAAGAGTATATAGTACTATGTGAAGGCATGTGGCTAAGTGGTTAGGGTTGTTGGCTCAAGATTGTGAGTTCAATACCTGGCAGTGTGTATTGTTCCCTAAACTGAAGGAGAACTTCAGGGGTAAACATTTTGAAGACGGTTGCGGTTGTAACAAGAGTCCTAGACACCTTTACTTTGGAGGAATCCTATAGGGCCTTCATGAAGTGGTCGAAGCACCATAACAAGAGCATTGAAGTCAGAGGAGCCTATTTTGATGAAGATTAGAGTTTTGTATTTCTTTGATATTAATAAATGAAGGTGCAATGGCCCAGTGGTTAGGGTAGCGGACTCGCGGTCGGAAGATCGCGGTTTCAATTCCCAGACCGGGCGTTGTGAGTGTTTATTGAGCGAAAACACCTAAAGATCCACGAGGCTCCGGCAGAGGGTGGTAGGTGACCCCTGTTGTACTCTTTCACCCCAACTTTCTCTCACCCTTTCTTCGTGTTTCTTGAGTAACACTGTGATGGACTGGTGTCCCGTCCAGCTGGGGGAACACATATGCCATAGAAACCAAGAAACCGGGCTCATGAGCCTGGCTAGGCTTTAAAAGGGTGCATAAAAAAAAATTGATATTAAAAAATGTCTCTGCTGAAAAAATCTCAAAACTTCTGGAATGTCCCTTATAAGTCTTTTTGGGAGACAAAGAAACAGAGAAAGAACAGGAGACATGATGTCAATTAATAGCAAGCACAAAATGAATGTAACTGTTTCGGTTTTTCTTTTCTGTTTTGTGTGCATGTGTGTGTGTGTGTGTGTGTGTGTGTGTGCATGCATGTGTGTGTGTGTGCATGTGCACATGTTTTAAATAGTTGATACTAATTTTCTGCTGTGTAGTCTTTCCAGTTTCAACCTATAATCTTGCCAAGCAAGAACATCACTAAAGTTTTGTATTTCCATTATTATTTTCATAATTCTTTTCTTTTTTATTTTATTTTAAAATTGATTTTCAAGATTTAAAATAAAAATAACTAAAACTGTTACATACCCAACATTCTTTAATTTCACTTGAGTCGTAGTTTGGCTAAAAACACTACACACTGGAAGTATGACAGATTTTGTTAGTTTTATTTCTTGTTTTGGAAGTAATCCCATTAATTCAACAAAAAATGTTCCTTCCTGAAAATATATAAAAAAGAGTATTTTGCAAAATATATCTTAGAGTAGCAAATTGCTTACTTCCATATATATATATATATATATATATATATATATACAGGGTTATTCAAAGAAGAAAAGTAGATTTTAAATTTATTTTTAAAACAAATGGTAAAAGACACAAAGACATTTTACATATTTCTTGATAGGGGAAGGTTTAAAGTTTATTGTAAGATAGTATGCCCACAACATGAGTACCATGTGTTGCTCAACAAATATCAAAACCCTTTTCTGTGAAATTTTTATGCCATTCATAAATTTTCTTGTGATGAGGAAGATTTTTATTGAATTGGCGGTGAAATTCATGTTGCACTCACACAATCGATTCACATTTCTCAAGTTGCAGTACACAAAAAGACTTTTCTTGTGGCATCGCCATTTTCTAAGGGATTACACAAATGAAAATTATACAACTTTAAATGAAATGAACAAAATTAGACATTAAAACAAAATTAAAATATTATTTTATTTAAGGCTTAATTCAAATGACCAGGTTCAGCTTTAAACTTTAATAAACCTTCATCTATCAAGAAATATGTAGAATGTGTTTGTGTCTTTTCCCTTTTGTTTTAAAAATAAATTTGAAATCTGCTCTTTCTTTTTGAATAACCCTGTATATACATCATCATCAACATCAGCATCCTCATCATTTAACGTCTGTTTTCCATGCTGGCATGAGTTGGACGGTTTGAGTGAGGACTGGCTAGGCAGGAGGCCGCACCAGGCCCCAATCTGATCTGGCAATGTTTCTACATATGGATGCCCTTCCTAATGCCAACCACTCCGAGAGTGTAGTGGGTGCTTTTTACATGCCACCAGCATGGGACCCAGTCAGGCAACACTGGCATCAACCCACGATGTGTGTATGTGTGTGAGTGTGTGTGTGTGTGTGTGTGTCATTGAAAGTAGCCAGTAAAGATCCATGGTGGTAGAGTCCAAAAGAGTCCAAAGATTCAATGGTAATCCAGGTGGGTAATGGTTAGGTGGAGGAGGAGAGGTACCAAAAGTTCATGAAGAAGATTGGAGAGATGAGAGTTCAAGGTGGGGAGGAGGTTCGGTCAGGCAGGATCAAACTGGGGTACTCACGTGAGTGTATGTAATGTTGAACCATTAATCCCAAGACATTTTTCTCTCCATTTTTTCCCATTCTCTCTCCATCTTTTTATTCTCAATCCTTTCTGTGAAGGGCAGAGGCATGAAATGTCAAAGACTTTTCCATTCTTCCTGACTGCCAAACTAATACACCTGCTTGCAAGGACCGGGGAACAGATGGTGCAGGTGGTGCACTTGTACCCCTAACATTTTTGGCAGGGGCTGCTAGATCAAAATTTGCACTCCCTACATACTCTGCCTGATTTAGAAGATAGTGTCTAAAAATTTATCTGTAAAAAGTTGATGAATATTAGGTTTCTTCTCAAAACAAGAACAAAGGGCAAAAATAAATAAATAAATAAAAGTCCTAAATGTTAACTGATGAAGTTGGTCGTAACATTCCCAAGGGAATTCTAGAAAAATGTACTACTGAACTAAAGCATCAAAAAAATTAAAAGTATATATATATATATATATATATATATATATATATATATATATATACTTTATTTAAAAGCAGCAGAAATATAACAAAAAAAACCGTTACTCTGAGTTTCACGTCATATATATATATACATATATATATACCGGAGTAAGCACATAAAATGTGCAACAAGGTGGAAAAGAGAGTATTTCTGCTGCTTTTAAATAAAGCATATTACTCTACCTCTGGTATTTGAGTACTCTTTTTTCCACCTTGTTGCACATTTCATGTGCTTACTCCGGTATATATATATATATACACACACACATCAAAATACACAGATGCATACGCACAGACAATCTACGTATATAGGTATATATTTGCAAGGCACAAATATATACATGAATACAAATTTATACACATATACATACACACGCATTTAAGTTTGAGGACGAAAAAACTTATGCGCTGGTAACAAAAATTGTATCTTAAGCTATGGAGTGGAGGGGTAAAGAGTAACGTATCTATAATAACGTTACTAACATAGAAAGGGAGAAAGTGTAGGTATCATGAGGAGGGAAAGGAAGAAAGAAAGAGAAAAAGAAAAAGAGAAAAAGGCGGGAATGGGAAGGAAGAAGTAGAGAGAGAAAATGAGCAAGAACGTATGTCTATAGTAAACCTACATAAAATTTAGACTGCGTATATATGTGTATACAAAAATGTATATAGCATCACGTATATAGATATATACGTAGGTATGTACGCAAATACTTACAAACATAACCATATACATGCGTATGCACACATTTAAGTATGTGTGAGTGTAAACCTAAGCGCACATTTCCATATATAACATAGATGCACACACGCGAATAGATGCATGCATGTGTAAATAAATATAAGCATACACTCTTACTCATGTATACACAAAGACGTACACACGAAATCATAACTGCATATGCACAAGTGTAAACCCAGGCCCTATATGTAAGCGCAGACGCACGCATATGAATACGTAAGTGATGTTACAATACAGATATCTACATTAAAACACCCTTTTAGATCTCAGCGAATGTATGCAGACGACTTCTTAAGAAACTGCTGGGTGCATAAAAGTTAAAACCAGGCGAAAATAGATGAATAATAGAATCCTATATGTCGAATCGTCCATAAAAATTGTAAAATTTGCATACAAAGTGTTTTAAAATAAATAGAATAGAATGAAGTAAAAAGTAAAAACAAGGGAGAAGAAAAAACTATGTATATAACAGTCGAAGGTTTTCTTAAAATGACGTAGGGGTCTATACAAAATTCTTACAACGCTAAATAAATAATTTATAATTCGGTACCAATCCAATAGTAAGATTGCATAATAGTTATAAGGAGTCAAACATTATCAAAAAATATATATATATATATACTATCCATACGGTATATTACTTGCCGACATTTTAAATTTGGACGCATGCCTACATGTATTTAAAAGTTCGCGTCTTTGGTTTAGCGCCTTCTTATCCTGGAATAAGATATTCAGTTTCTCCAATAAACAATAATCACATTTCAATGGTCTTTTATGGGCACCGTGTCTGTAAGGCGATGCTCTGCCTAAATATATATATATATATATCATGCCTGTCATCTTTTATGTCCCTGCCGTAAGGCTTCACTTCCACACACGCCAACTTAATTTAATTCGTCCTTAGTCAAAAGACACCTGTTGTTAATGTCCTGTTGTTTGCATTTGTAATTGTCTACCATTTCTCAGCTTTTTTTGTCCTTGTTTTCCAAGGAGTCTAGTGCTCTCGACTGAGGATAGGAAGCTCCGAATGCCCCGTCCTTGTTTCTCCTCTCCTTTTTTGTATCGTCCAACTGTCCGGATGTTTTGTTGTTGCCCGTGACGTTCTTGTTCCATTTTTTGATTTCTTAAAAAAAGAAATCAAAAAATGGAACAAGAACGTCACGGGCAACAACAAAACATATATATATATATAAATTCTGTATGACTCATTTACTCTCTCTTTTAGCCCCTTCACACTTCCTTCGTACTTTCCTCTTTTCTTTTTCTCACTCCCCCTCTCCCACATTTCTTGGCCTTCTTTCATTCTCACTTCCCCTCCTCTTTTACCACCCTCTTTCCCTTTCCTTTCTTTTTCTCTCTTTCTCGTCCCTCCCAAATTCTTCTATCCCTCTTCCCCCAACCTCTCTCCTCTCCTTCCACGTGACTGGTGTTCTGCCAAGCCTGACCTTTCTTCCTTGATTCGACTACCATCCGTGTGGTATCTCTTATATTCCTCCCCATGACTTTCATCTCCTATGTCCCTGCCGTAAGGTTTCACTTCCACAAACGCCAGCTTAATTTAATTTGTCCTTAGTCGATAGACACCTGTTGTTTTTACTTGTAACTGTGTATCATTTCTCCATTTTTACCCCCATCCTTGTTTACGTATACATTCACTGGCTTTCTTCCAAGGAGACTAGTGCTCTTAGCTTAGATTTTCTTGGGGCCAGCCAGATTGAAGCAGTCTTGAGTGTAACCGACCGAAACTGCAACAACAATCTGGAACATGACTGATGATAGGAAGCTCCGAATGACTCGTCCTTGTTCCTTCCTGTCCTTTTTTTGTATCATCCCCATAACATAAAAGCACACCAGTGATTTGGCAAAAGAGACCGATAGGATATGTACTTGGCTTTAAAAACGTAAGTGCTGGGGTTGATCTGTTCAACTGAAAACCCTTCAAGGTGGTGCTCCAGCATGGCCGCAGTCAAATGGCTGACACAAGTGAAAAGAATAAAAGAATACTTGTTGAATGCAATGTATAAGTAGGAATAACCTGGGGCCTGAAACGTGTTTAATAGTTGGTGATGATGGTGGTGATGACAATGATGCCGACAACAACAACAATGAAAATGAAGATGATGATAATGATGGTGGTGGTGGTGGTGGTGGTGGTGGTGGTGATGTTGATGATGTGCAAATATATTAGCTGTTTATATATAACGTAGAATATTTGCTCATGTCATGCAAACACACTCATTATTTATGATATACACTACAATATATATAAGTGTACAAACATTTGGGCTATTTATCTCAGCCTTCCTCCGACTCTCTCTCTCTCTTTCTTTCCCTTCACCCTTTCCTCTCACTCTCTCTCAGTTACACACACACACACATACACTCACACACACATACACACACACACACATACACTCACACACACATACACACATACACTCACACACACATGCACACTATTGTTATTTACTCATATTATTTCCTTATTATTATTGCTATTAATATTGTTGTTATTATCATCCTCATCATCATCATCATCATCAGCAGCATCGTCATTATTATTATTATTATTATTATCATTATTACTATCATTGTTATCCTTTACGTCAAAGGCTCTTTCATCATCATGTAAATTAGAAGACCAGTGATCAGATCATGTTAAAATTATGCAATAGCAGAGGACTTTGATACTGCAATAACAGTTTCAACAAACACAAATGCATGTGTTTATTAAACAATCTATATATCATAACTCCACCAAAATGTAACAATTATCTCTTTGGAAACACACATACACACACAACTGCACAAACACCAACACACACACACACACACATGCATGCAAATATGCACATAGTTGCACACATTTCAGATTAAAATGATTACTGAAGATTTACAAGAAAGCTGTAAATCTTTATAGCAAAATAAAATGAAATATAATGTTTAAAAGTAATTTGAGAGGCTTGTAACACATGCTATAATGCATGCTATGATATTAATAGAAACGTTTCATGAGCCAGCCGAAAGCATATTTGCAATCGCCCAGTTTGCTAATAATAGTAGTCAAACCTTCTTCAAAATCACATCTAATCATTTTAATCCAAAATATACATTGGATTCTTTTTTTTTCCTCTTTCAATCATTTGACTGTGGCAATGCTGGAGTACTGCCTTAAAGGGTTTTTTTAGTCAAAGAAATTGACCCCAGGACTTATTCTTTGTAAGCCTGGTACTTATTTTATCTGCCTTTTTTGCCGAACTGCTAAGTTATGGGGTACATAAACACACCAACATTAGTCGTCAAGCTGTGATGGGGAACAAACACAGACACATAAATATATACACACACGCACGCACACACGCATATATATATATATATATATATATATATATATATATATATATATACGACGGGCTTTCACTTTCTGTCTACCAAATCCACTCATAAGGCTTTGATCAACCCGAGGCTATAATTGAAGACACTTGCCCAAGGTGCTCCACAGTGGGACTGAAGCCACAACCATGTGGTTGGGAAGCAGGCTTCTTACCACACAGCCACACCTGCATCGATATGTCATCATCCTCATCATCCTCATCATGCTCATTTAACATCTATATTACATGCTGGTATGTGTTGTATGGTTTTGACAGGATTTGATAAGTCTAAGGAGAGCGTCATGCTCCAGTGCCTGCCTTGGTGTGGTTTCTCACAGCTGAATGCTCTTTCTAATACCACCCACTTTACAGCATGAACTGGGATGGGGGAGGGGATGAATGGGAAGGGAGGAAGGGAAGTTCAACATTTCAGAGAGGGGGAATTGAGGGGAAGGGGAGGAAGAGGAGGAAAGAATGTTCAACATTCCAGAGAGGGGGATTTGGGGGGAGGAAGGGGAGGAAAGAATGAAATCTCAAAGCTATAGGATAATGCATTATCAATTCAAGGCAATATGAATGAATAACTTTGTGTAACAAAATTCAAATTCTTTTTTTCTTTCTTGTCTTTGGTCAGTAAGTGTTTTTCCAATTTGCTTCTATCAAGAAATCAAAAGGAAATCACTACTGTTCCCTTAAAACTTTGCTTTGTCACCCAAACTGCTGCTACCTGAGGAGAAAAATCATGTTACACAGTGTAATGAATACTAAAGGGTTAATCTGTCCCTCCATTTAACACCATTAACATCACCGCATGGCCCTTGAGTGCTTTTAGTGGAGACCACTCTGATGGAAGAATTCGTGTTCAGTCTTTCTTTTTAGGATAAACTCCTCTCTGCCTCTCACTTATCTCAGAAATGCTGCAAAGGGAAGTGTATGTTAGCCTTTTTCTTCCAATTAAGGTTATATATTTTTATTTTATAAATTTACATTTAAGCTAATAAATCCTTTCCAAGACTTTTAGACATGAAATACCTGTCATCAATTAGTTGAAGGAAACTTTGCTTCAAAGACACAAAAACTCAGTAGAAGCATACAGTGTACAGGAAATGTACAGCCAGGTATTTAGCCATCTGTGTCACTAATGTAGTTAACTTGAATTCACACTTGTATGAGTTTTTATTTTCTCACACTTTTAAACATCCTTTCTCTCTCTCTCTTTCTCTCTCTCGTTCCCTTTCTCCCACCTCCCACCTCTCTTTCACTGTCCCTTTCTCTTGTTCTCTCTCTCTCAAATTGTTAAGATTTTGCTTTGAAATCTAATTCCTCAGATTTCATGGCAAAACCATCATAGGAAACCTACTGTTGCAAGTCCAATGAAGTAGGAGTATGGATAACTTTTTTTCTTTTTTTTTTTCCCCACTCCTTAGATTATTCTGCTGCTGCTATTAAATAATGCCAATTATCTGTCCAAAGACTGTTAATGACACTGTAAACTGACCTTCTATCATATAAACTGTGTTACTTTGTAAGTCAATATTTAAAGTAGTTAAAATTTGAATTTCTTTTTTTTTTATCTTTTATTTCTGTTTGTTTTTTGTTTTTCTCTGTTCTTTCTCTTGTTTTGGTTCTGTTGTTCACTTGTGAAATCACTTAAAAGCTTTTAGTGTCCTCAGTAAAGTTTCCTATGAAATCCTATGTGTAACTATAGTGAATAATGTTTTTCATTTCTTTTGTTGTTGTTGTTTTAATTTTTTTGTTTTGCATTTGTTTCTGCCTCTTTACCATTTTCACTCGTAGAAACGAGGTGACCAAGTGAATGAGGCATCAAACTACCAACTCAAATGTCCTGAGTTCAAATCTGTCTGCAGGAATTCTGTTGTTGTCGTCGATGTTGCTGTTGCTGTTGCAATTGTTGTTGTTCAACCCCGTTTAAGCTTCATACAAGCAAACTTAACATACCCCTGCTATTGAATGCACAAACAGATGTCAACACAAGGAATTCTGGTGGAACATTCCCATCAAAACATCTGTCAAGTGTAAGCATAACAGACCAGATATTGTTGTTTGAGACAGACAAGAAGAAACATGTACCATCATAGAGGTCAACTGTCTTGCTGATGTGAATATCTCTTTGAAAATCAAAGACAAAGAGGTCAACTATAGGTCACCTATATATATATATATATATGATGAGCTTCTTTCAGTTTCTTTCTACCATATCCATTCACAAGGATTTGGTCAGCCCAGAGCTACAGTAGAAGAAACATGCCCAAGATGCTACACAGTGGGTAAAGAATCTCTTTAGTCGTGAATGGCCGTGGTATTACACCTAGAAAGTTCCTCTCTAATGCACAATTCTGGGCAAGGTTGTTTGTGGAAGACCAGCAGTCACCCATGCATACCAGCCTCTCCCCTCTTCACACCACCAGTGTTATCCAAGGGAGAGGAAAAGGGGCCGATACAGCTTGGCACATGTGACATCGCTACTCATTTCTACAATTGAGTGAACTGGAGCAACGTGAAATAAAGTGTCTTGCTCCAGAACACAATGCACAGCCCAGTCTGGGAATCGAACTCAGTACTTCGTGATTGTGAGCCTGACACTCAAACCACCAAGCTAAGTGCCTTCACAGTGGGACTGAAACCAAAGCCATGTAAGTGTTGCATGAGCATAGGAATATCAATATGGTTGGGAATTTTTTAACAGGTAGGACACATCAATATAATTTTGCTTACATATTTTAACAGAGTAAGAAGATGGAAGAAATTCATGTTGTCACTATTGTAGCAAAGTGGCTAAGAATAGACTACAATTTCTTAGAATCACATGGAGCAAGGTGGGGTCATACGGTTGTAAGGGTTGTAATTCATTTCTAATTTAATCATCTCATTATCATATATTAAGACTGTTTCTATTTTGAATAAAGAAAAAGAGTGAGTTGACAGCTCATGGCTATAAATATTATCATAGGTATCCCTTTTCCCCAAGAGAAAGGAAACAAGAGTCAAATTGATAGAAGTAACTGTCTATAAAAAAGAGGCAGGGTAGAGGTAGACGTTAAATCACGATGTCAATTACCAGTTAAAGGGGCAAGACACTAAGAAACTTAAGATGCTAATACAGGGAAAATTTATTAGGGGCACGATGGGGGGAACGTTTATAAACAATATTGTTATGTTGCATAAAATAAAATTTAAGAATTCCAAAATGATATCATAACCAAAATAGCTAAAAGGTGTGTATGCATCAATTATAAACATTAAAAAGGAAGATTATGCAGAATCGGTTTAATAGCCATTCTTGTACTTAATTAATTATCAGGTGGTTTCTATAAAGACTGCTCAAGGCACTTACATATGGAATATCTGGAAAAATATACATACTATCTATTAATTTTAAGCTATGAATCAGAAGCAGAATATTGAGATAATGGTAATACAAAGACATATTTAAACAAAAATTATAAAATCTAAAGTATAAGAAATATAAATACTCGAAAAATATGCGCTGATATAAGCACATGTAAAATGTAAAATAATGCATACAGATATATATACAAATAGGTTTATATATATATACACACACACACACACATATAGGATAAAGATCCTTCCCAAATTATATAAACTCATAGGGCTGGATTCCTGGTTTCCATGGCGTATTTAGTCACACCCTGGTTGGGGCACCAGTCTGTTGCAAGATTATTCATTTTTGCCAGCTGAGTGGACTGGAGCAATGTGAAATTAAGTGTTTTGCTCAAGAACACAACAGGTCACCCGGTCCAGGAATTGAAACTACAATCTTACAATCATGAGTTCAATAACCTAACCAGTGAGCCACATCTCTCTCTCTCTCTCTTTCTCTCTCTCTCTCGATATATGTGTGTGTTTGTGTGTGTGTGTGTGTGTGTTTGTGTGTGTGTGTGTGTGTGTGTGTGTGTATGTGTATATACACACACACATACACACAAAATGAAGTTTATTACAGTAGTTGTGTATTAATACATATTAATATAACAAGCGTTATATGATGTAGATATTCTTTCTCACTTTCTTTCATGTGTGTACACAAATGCAGATGTATATATTTATGTCTCCACATATACAAACATACCAATCTCTGTATATTTGTATATGCATGTGTGTATACATGTGAACATATTTATATGCATATATGTACATACATTTTATCTGTGTGTGCATGTACACTTACACTCATATATGTATAACCTCTCAATGACAGACTCTCTACGTACTTGTTAACATTAATAACTTTGAGAACGTATCAATAATACAATGGAACCAATGTTTTCAAATTAATAATTCTAACATTATAACATTTTTCAATGAAATCCATTGAAATGTCGAATACAATAGGCGAGGTGTGAATGCCACCTGTGTAGCTTTTTGTCACAAAGCCGATTCAAATAATTGTTTCTAATAATGGCAGAGTATATTTATTAGATTTTTCAGGATTTGGGATTGTTTCCCAATGAGATTATTGGAGACAGAAAACTATTTACTGCAGAGTAATTTTTGACAAATAAATCTCGGAACATACTTTCAAGCAAAGTTATCGATGTTGTATTATATAGCCTGTGAATTGTGGCTTTACTTGTTGAGAGAAAATATCCAGAAAATTCACAGCTTGGAATTTATATATATTGATCTTATAGTAAGTACTGTTTCAGAGTTGATCAAATCAGTATTACAGATCAATACATTCATGTACCTTGAGTCTTGTAAGATACACATAGGCTTAGGCATAGTTGTATGGGCAGGGAGTTTGCTTTGCAACCAGATGGTTCTGGGTTCAGAACTTTGTGCAAGTATCTTCTGCTATAGCCTTGGGTTAATCAATGCTTTGTGAGTGAATTTAGTTGACAGAAATTGCATAGAAGGCGGCGAGCCGGCAGAAACGTTAGCACGCCGGGCAAAATGCTTAGCGGTATTTCGTCAAACATCCAACAAGCAAACCTGTGGCATTGAGCAGAATATTTGCTGTAGCCCATCTTTTATATCAAGACAAAACATGGACATGATAACACTTCCAATCCATCACGCAAAATAATGACAATGGTAACGATTTCCTTTATTTGCCACTAGAGAATCAGATAAATGGGGACATTACAAAGACAGTTTATGATGTGTGGAATTGGTTTATATAACCTCAGCTGGGAAAGTAAAAGCTGTCGAGGAGAAATGAGATGAAGGTGTTCAGAGAGAACACTTCACAAATATATATATATGATACAGTCCTCCCGATACAAGAGTGTCTCCAACTAAGGCTAAATCAAGGAATTCCACAGAGCCAAGACCATTCTGAACATCAAGAGCAAGTGTACTTGTGCCATCTCCCAAATCACTTCTAACATAGGTGCAAGGAAAGAACTTTGTGGGAAGTTGAGTTACTCAATTCAACTCCATACATAACTGGGTGGAAGCACGTGGCTTAATGGTTAGGGTGTTGGATTCATGATCATCAGATTGTGGTTTCAATTCCTGGATAGGGTGACATTTTGTGTTCTTGAGTAAAACGCTTCATTTCACATAGCTCCAGTCCACTAAGCTGGCAATAAATGAGTAATCCTGTGACTGACTGGCATCCTATCCAGGTGGGGAATTTATATGCCATGGAAACCAACAAATTGGCCCTTATGAGTCAGCATGACTCGAGAAAGTTACCTTTACCATTTATGCTTAACTGTTACTTCATTTTATTGACCCCAGAAGGATGAAAGGCAAAATCAACCTTACCAGAATTTGATCTCAGAATTTAAAGATCCATAATAAATGTTACAAAACATTTTGCTTTATACTCCAATGATTATGCCAGTATTAACAGACAGAAGGAAACTATGAAGTAACAAACTTAACTTCCCCATGAGATGAGGATATCAAGATGGGTTCTGAAAGATCACGGCTCTTTAAACTTTTCAAAGATAACCAATAAAAGAAGGAGAGACACGTTAGAGAATTGCCAACAATGACTCTAACACCTCAGCATTTTACATTGAGAAATAAATTCTAAGAAACTGGACCTGGAGTCAATTTCAGTATTGTAAAATAGTCTTTAGTTAGTAATATTGGCAAAGTGTGTATGTGTATGACTGTGTGCATGTGTACATGTGTGCAAGTGTATGAGTAAATGTGTGGGTATGTGTGAGTATATATTAGTATGCATATGTGTGTGTTTTCATGAGTACATGGGTATGGGTGTGTACACCCACATGTGTTTATGTGCGTACATGTGTGTGCTTTATATGTGAAAGCATGTATGAGTTATATGTACGTGTGTGTGTGAGCATGCTCATGTGTGTGTGCATATGTGTTAATGCATGCTTCTGCACACAAAGTGTGTGTGTTTGTATGTGTATACTCAGGTTTATGTGAGCCTGAACATGTGTGTGCATACATCCGTGTGTATATGACTGCATCTCTATGTATATTTATGAACATGTATGTGTGTGTTTGCATGTGTTCATGTCTGTATACATAATTGTGAGTGCATTTTTATGTGTATTCACAAGTGCACATTTTGTTCATATATGAATGTCTGTCTGTGTACAGCATGCATGTGTGTGCTTGTATCTGTAAGAATGTATGCTTACAGATGTGAGTGCTCACATATATGCGAGAGTATATAAGTGTGTGTATGTGTGTGTGTATTTATGAGTGTGCATATGTATGTGTCCATTTGAATACATGTACACATGTATGTGCGCATGTTTGTGTGCCTGTATCAAAGAGTAAGCTTGTGTTTGTGTTTGTATGTACAACAATTTAGCTGTGTGGTAACAACGTAGGAAACATTGTGTTCCTAGCTAACAACTAACATTCTATGATAACAATGATTTATTGGTGATTACATCTGCCATTCATGAGCAAACAGAGGCCATTCACGATCAGGGAAGGGCCAATTATGAGCAAGCAGGGGCCATTCATGATCAGGTTGGGGCTAATCATGAGCAGGCAAGAGTCAATAATGGGCAGGCAGGGGCCATTCATGAACAAGCAGTGCCCATTCATGAGCAAGCAGGGGCCATTCATGATCAGGTAGTGACTATTTAAGGCCAGACAGGGCCATTCATAACCAGACAGGGGCCATTCATGATCAGGTAGTGACTATTTAAGGCCAGACAGGGCCATTCATAACCAGATAGGGGCCATTCATGAGCAGGCAGGGGCTATTCAGCAGGTTTCTACTCAACCTCCTTCACCCAGTTTTATTCAAAGGGCTAACCTCCTCAGGACACACAACTTGCTTCAACACACGAATTCACCACATCAAGAATTTTGCAAACCAAATACAAAACTTTTGTCCAAGGCTATAATAAAAACAATACACTGTTTCCCAAGTACCATACCTTGGGATTGAACTAAAAAATAACACGGTAGCGGTGGCAAAGGTAGTTGAGGCTATTGTGGTGATGTTGGTGTTAGTAGTGGTACATGTGGTGGTGGTGGTGGTGGTGGTGGTGGTGGTAGTAGGAGGTGACAGTGATAGCACTGGTTCAGTTAAAGCAGGTGACAAAATAAGTTCACCCTTTGAGAATAAAGCAGTCTTTCTGATAGGTTTCCACTCAGTCCCCCATCTACTCACAAAACTTTGGTCAACTCAAAGGCTTATCGCAGAAGACACTTGGCCCAAAGTAACACACACTGAGAATCAAAAGCAAGGGGCTGAATGGGAGGCAAAACGAGTGGCAAGACCAAGGGGCAAAGTAAACTTCTCACAACAGGATGGCCATTTTCTGAACAACAGACAAACATTTTATCTGACTTATTTACTTGACCTGGGGCTAAACAACAGTAGAACTAACAACAACCTTAATCATGATTATTTTCCACAGAAATACCCTCAGGATATACATGAAAGGGCCAAAAGGATCGTAAGTCATGGTCAAACAACATAGAACAGTAGACAAGCTGTAATATTTCTGCCTTGCTAATCCAGGCTTAGTTTGGAAAGAGAGAAAGAGTTCTGGCAGGGCTCAGCTTTCTGAAACAACCAGCATGGTAGGCGTTCTTCCCCAGCATATGTCAATGTCAGTTATGGGATTAGACCAAAAATGCAGAAGACATTTGTTCTTTCAGATGGAAATATAGGAAGATTTTTAGTTATAGAGACGATACACAATTGACATTTGTGTATGTGTGTGTGTGTGTGTGAACGTATGAGCTAGCAGCTTGTTTTCTGCTACTTGTGGCATAGATGTGGCCATATATAAAATGTGCGTCCACTCATGTATGAAAATTCATTAACTGCAAGACTGATTCCTGCTGTTTGTATATATGCATGCACACTAACATCAATGTGGATATTGTTATGGCCTGACTAAGATTTTTTTTAAATGTGCATATATATATATATATATATATATATATATATATATATATACACATATGCATATACATATACATACACATATGCATATAAGTGTGCATAGTGAAGTATGAGGAAGGCAGATAAATAAGAAATCAATAAACTAAATAGAACAGAGAAATAATAAAACTTGAAGATTCAAAAACAAAGTGATTCAGGCCTAGTAGAAATGTCTTACAACCAGAGAATAAACAAACAGACATTAAAAAAAAAATGATTAAAAAAATTAAATATCAGTTTTTAACTAAACACAATATGCTTTGGAGTACTTGTGAAACTACATCTGTGACTCATGAACCTAAAGTGTACGTAAAAGCATTTAACAAACTTGGTAAGTTTATTGAGTGTTGTAGCACAGACGTTTAGTGTAAAAGCAACGAAATGGACAGAAACATAAATATGCACTTTTATCACTTTTGTGACACCAGATGAAGCGGAGGCCTTCCTTCTATGTCACTCATCAACTTCACCTCTCTTGAGGAAGTACAATGAGCCATAAAAACCATGTAAAATTAAGCAAACAAGCAGATCCTGTCAAAGTTTCCAGCCCATGCTACCATGGAAGACAGATATTAAATGATGATGAAGAAGAATTAAATATATATATATATATATATATATATATATATATTGATAGAAACGACAGCAAAAGAAAGAAAGAGACCTCGATATTATGTAAATAGAGGAATTTATCTGTAAAAATATTTGACACTTATTCGGTAGCCATGATAAAACTCTGAGTTTCGGATGCCGGGGTGGGAACCCATGCCAACATCTCTTCAGTTATCCGGCCATTGAAAATTCCTGTGAAAAATTACCTTTTTTATGGGGGGGGTGGGATTTTCAATGGCTGGATAACTGAAGCCTTGGGCTGATCAAAGCCTTGTGAGCAGATTTGGTAGACAGAAACTGAATGAAGCCCATCGTATATAAATATATATGTCGTTTGTATACATATGTATGTATATAACTGTGTGTCTGTGTTTGTCCCCCCACCATGACAGTCGATGTTGGGGCAATTATGTCCCCCGTAACATAACAGTTCGGCAAAAGATACCGATAGAATAAGTACTAGGCTTACGAAGAATAATTCCTGGGGGATCAATTTGTTCAACTAAAGGCAGTGCTCCAGCATGGACGCAGTCAAATGACTGAAACAAGTAAAAGAATAAAAGAATATCTGTTAAAATGAAATGTCAGTGTTGTTTCCATTTTTGCATAATTTAGATGATAGTTTATTCACTGCACTCTGTGTGTGTGTGTGTATATATATATATATATATATATACAGTTGTGGTTACATTACAAATCAGGCTGAAGAGGAATGGACAATCGGTAAGATTGTTAAATCCGAAACCGGTACCTGTTTAAGAATGCTTATATATATATATATATATATATATATATATATATACATAGTGGTGAGAATGGAGGAGGATAGCTGCGTGAAAAAGTGCCACACCCTAACAGTTGAGGGAACCCGTGGAAGAGGTAGGCCCAGGAAGACCTGGGCTGAGGTGGTGAGGCAAGACCTTCGTACATTGGGCCTCACCGAGGCGATGACTACGGACCGAGACCTTTGGAAATGGGCTGTGCGTGAGAAGACCCGGCAAGCCAAGTAAGATCGTTGCCAGTGCCCCTGGACTGGTTCTTGTGCGGGTGGCACATGAGATGCACCATTTTGAGCGTGGCCGTTGCCAGTACCGCCTGACTGGCTCCTGTAGGATTTTCGAGCGAGATCGTTGCCAGTGCCCCTGGACTGGCTTGTGCGGGTGGCACATAAAAGACACCATTTCGAGCGTGGCCGTTTTCATGCGGGTGACACGTAAAAGCACCCACTACACTCTCTGAGTGGTTGGCGTTAGGAAGGGCATCCAGCTGTAGAAACTCTGCCAAATCAGACTGGAGCCTGGTGTTGCCATCCGGTTTCACCAGTCCTCAGTCAAATCGTCCAACCCATGCTAGCATGGAAAGCGGACGTTAAACGATGATGATGATGATGATGATACGTACACATATATATATATGTGTAGATACAAACAAATAAATACAAATACATATTTACATTTAAATACACACATGCACACACATGCACATAATATAACCACCCATGAACCGAAACACCTACATTTACACATATCTATATGTGTGTGTATATGTGTCGGGTGGGTATAGGTATATGTAAATGCATGTATATAAATGTATGTATGTGCATATATGTAGATGCATACATATGCGCACACACATACATGCATACATGCATGTGATGTATATATACATACATCAATGATGTTATATATATAAATATGTATGTATGTATGTATGTATGTATGTAAGTATGTATGTATGTATGTATGTATGTATGTATGTATGTATGCATGTATGTAGGCATGTATGTATGTACATATCTATACACTTCTAATCTGTAATATCTTTCAGAGCATAAATCAAATATTTATACCAAAGATAAAATCAATAAAGAACACAATCCAATATTTTTTTATCTTCTTCTATTATACTATTTTATCATAGGTTTTCCTCACCTTCTTTAGTTTTTCATGGAGAGGAAGACAAATAGAACTCTGTAGTGTTAGATACCACAGTGGTGCTTATAAATTGCTTGAAATATTTAAATTAATATTCTATTTTATTATCTTTTTCAAATGAAAAATACTAAAAGTTATTCTCGAAGTAATTTTCCTTTTCTGTTTTATCATTCATCAGATTTTTATTCTAATGGAATGGAATGGAATGGAATCGATGGAATCCCTCATGGGTGAGTAAGATATTTACTTAGTTGGAGATATTACCTGTGAGGTATTACCTTCTTTGAATACGTAAAAGAAAATTGGAAAAATTGGTTTGTTTTGCTCTGAGCTAAATAGGTCAAATTGCTAAATTGTTTTTTCTTGTTCATGTTGCCCCAGCTACAGCTGCTGTTGGTGAAGGCATATGTGGCTTAGTGGTTAGGGGTGTTCAGCTTATGATCAGAAGGTCGTGAGTTCGATTCCAAGAAGCATGTTGAGTCCTTGAGCAAGACATTTTTTATTTCACATTGCTCCAGT
>NC_142937.1:1326602-1361602 GCF_046866305.1 Octopus bimaculoides | reverse complement strand
ATACTTGCTGAAAAGGTAATAATAGTCATTAACTTCTCACTGTATAATTATTCCCAGTTCACTTTTTAATGTATCCTACATTAAATAACTATTAACTTAGCTATTGTGTTTTCTTGCAGATGGCATGTCTAAGTTATTTTATAAAATTACTTACAATTCAAATAATGGCTTCACATAGCACGGAATGCATGATTGTTTGACATTTGCTGTTTTTGAATATAAACCAATCACAGCCAATCAACGGCTAAGCAAAAGCAAGTAGTGACAAGTTAATAAAGGATCTCTACAAAAGAGAGAACTCCATTGAAGGTGCCTAAGGGCCAAACGATGATGTTTTACTAGCTAGTATGTCAGGTTCAGCCCAGTTAAAAGGTTTGCTAAAGTCGGTAGCGCTTATTGTATCTTCAACACTTGCAAGGTTTCTTGTCTGAACCTGGAAGTTCCCTTCACTCCTTTCTTTCCTCTCAAGTTTTGCATTTGCAGTTCAGAGGATAATGGTTCTTAAAGAGGGAAAAAAGATGAAGACATGTGTTTTGCAGATGTAATTATTTTAAAACTCGTGCAGATAGGTGCAGGTACAGCAGAGTGGTAAGAAGTTTGCTTCCCAACCACATGGTCCTGGGTTCAGTTCCACTGCATGGCACCTTAGGCATCTTCCACCATAGCTTTGGACCAACCGAAGGCTTGTGAGTGGATTTGGTAGATGGAAACTGAGAGAAGCCCATCATATATATATATATGGTTAAAATTTGCCCCGTTTATAACTATATCATATGTCACATACATATTATATCATACCTTGATACTGTGTGGACTAAGATCCCTGTTGACAGGCCACTGGTATTTATACAGTGTTAAACACTTTCGGTATGCAAATTAGGAACTCCTTCATAGAGTAACTGCTGCATTTGTTGAGTATATAAACAGTTTGGTTGCTTGTTTCTCTGGCGACTGTCATAATTATGTGGATGCCTCTGATGAGAACCCATTAAGGTTTGAAAATTTGATTACGGTTGTTCATCATTTTTTTTTCAGTCTACAGAGGAAATGGCTAAAATTTGCCATGTTTATAATTATACCATATATTTTATATATATAAGGATGTGAAGCCCATCATATATATGTATATGTATATATATATATATATATATATATATATATATATACACACACACACACATGTGTATATGTTTGTGTGTCTGTGTTTGTCCCCCACCATGGCTTGACAACTAGTGTTGGTGTGTTTACACCCCTGTAACTTAGAAGTCCAGCACAAGAGGTCAATAGAATAAGCACCAGGCTTTAAAACATAAACACAGGGGCCAATCCATTCAACTAAAATTCTTCAAGGTGATGCCCCAACATGGCCAAAGTCTAATGGCAGAAGCAAGGTAAAAGAAAAAGTAAAAAAGAGATTTAAATGATCAACACAGCACACAATGAATCTGTGCTATAAATTTGTACAACGTGATATTACACCATTGAGGGATATTACACCAGGCATAATATATTTTATTCTAAGCCCTACACCAAGAGATTCTGAGAAAAAAATGTAATAATAATAATGATACTTATAATCGTTTCTACTAAAAGCACAAGGCCTGAAATTTTTTCGCTTACACCAACCCCAGTGCTCAACTAGTACTTATTGTTATCGACCCCAAAAAGATAAAAGGCGAAGTTGACTTTGATAGAATTTGAACTCAGAATGTAAGGATAGATGAAATACCACTAAGCATTTTGCCCAGCACACTAACAATTCTGCCTTAATAATAGTAATAATAATAATAATGTTTTCTAATAAAGGCACAAGGCCTGAAATTTTGTGGGGGGGACTAGTCAATTACATTGACCCCAGTGTTTCACTTGTACTTAATTTAATGACACTGGAAGGATGAAAGGCAAAGTTGACCACCACGGAATTTGAACTCAGAACATAAAGACAGACGATGTGCCACTAAGCGTTTTGCCTGGCATGCTAACAATTCTGCCAGCTCACCGGCTCAAATAATAATAATAATAGTAATAATAATCCTTTCTGTTTTAAGCACAAGGCCTGAAACTTTGGGGGAGAGAACTAGTCGATTACATTGACCCCACTGCTCAACTGGTATTCGTTTCATCAATCCTTTAGGACAGGATAAAAGGCAAAGTTGACCTCAACAGATTTTTTTGAATGCAGAACGTAAAACCAGAAGAAATGCCAGAAAGTATTTTGTCCAGTGTGCAAACGATTCCGCCAGTTTGGTGCCTAAGTTTGGGTCATCGATAATACTATTATTGGATGTAACCTATACAAGTTCCAGTAGACAATCGGATGCTTCAGTTCAACATTGTAGCCATTCGTAATAATAATAATAATAATAATAATAATAATAATAACAACAATAACAACAACAACAATAACAACAAAACAGTTAATACACTACTTTCTACTCACAACTTCTTTGATGAAACATTAATAGTAATGACTAGATGTCAAAGGTCAAGAATAAGTTATATAAATATCACACAGATGGACACGTATTTTGATAATAAAACAAAAAAGAAAACTGTGAAAAATAAAAAGGATCAAATCATACATAAATATAGACAATTGATTTGTTTTATAAAGCCATAATTTTTTATTAAACTTTTAGCTATGTTGTAGTCATTGCTGTTGTGGTGGCAGTGGTAGTGACGGTTGTTGTTGATGTTCTTGTCAATGTTATTCCTGTGTATCTCAAATTTTTCGTCATTCAACCATCATTTCAGATGCAGCCATTTAATCTCCCCTAGTTGGCATTTTTCTTTCTTTTTTTTCTTCATATATGTGTGTACACACACACACACACACACTCACACACACACACACACACACACACACACACACACATACACACATATGTAACTATTTGGACTTTGAGTATATGTCTGTTAGTATGTTGACATGTTTTACTCTTTTACTTGTTTCAGTCATTTGACTGTGGCCATGCTGGAGTACTGCTTTTAGTTGAGTAAATTGACCCCAGGACTTATTCATTAGAAGCCTAGTACTTATTCTATCGGTCTGGTTTGCCGAACAGCTAAGTTACGGGGACGTAAACACACCAGCATCGGTTGTCAAGCGATGTTGAGGGGGACAAATACAGACACACAAACATATACACACACATACATAATATATATATATATATATGACGGGCTTCTTTCAGTTTCCGTCTACCAAATCCACTCACAAGGCTTTGGTCGGCCCGAGGCTATAGTAGAAGATACTTGCCCAAGGTGCCATGCAGTGGGACTGAACCCGGAACCATGTGATTTGTAAGTAAGCTACTTACCACACAGCCACTCCTATGCCCATGTTTGTCAAAAACCCTTCAAGGCAGTGCCCCAGCATGGTCGCACTTCACTGACTGAAACAAGTAAGAGATAAAAGATGAAACACTCCTTTATCCAGCAGGCAACAAACTTGGTAAAGTCAGCGGAGTGTTTGATAGAATACCTTGTTCCAAGTTTCTGTGTCATGTGTTCAAATCCCATCAAAATCAAATTTGCCTTTGATCCTTTGAGGTGGGGTCAATAAATAAAGTACCACTCCACTATTAGGCTCCATTCTACTTCCTTCTCTCTCTCTTTCTTTCTCTCTTTCCTTCTCTCTCCCTCTCTCTCTCTCTCTCTCTCTCTCTCTCTCTCTCTCTCTCTAACCACAAACTGTCACTCACTAGTGAGAGAAACTGGGTAACTTGAACCATACTCCTGCTAATCGTTTTAGACGCCTATAGTGACACAAGTAGACATAGATACATAGTCTCAGCTCTTCCATCCTTTAACCTTTTGACCCCAATGGAATATCACAGCTGCAAGAAGAGAGGGCTGCACCAGCATTAGGGTGGTCTTCCTTGTTAGCTGAGTAAGCTGGAGCCATGTAAAACGAGGCATCTTCTTCAAGGGCATTTTCCTCAAGGTCACAATTCAGTCCAGGAAACAAAGACATAGTCCGATTCTGATGAGCTCACCCACCACCCTAACCACAAGACCATTGCAAAGAAAATATATTTTGAATATTGAAATTTCAGTTGTTGAATTGTATTTTAATTTTAGAAAGAGGATTTTCAATATTTTTTGAATAGCATCGTACAATAAACAAATATAAAATAAATCTTCAAAAATTTTGTATATAAAATTGTTTTCTTTATTTACATTCCAAATTTGAAATAAAATCTATAGTGATATTTGTTCAATAATGTACTGGAAAAAAAAAAAAATTAAAATTACTAGAAAGTGCTAATTTCTGTTTTATTTGAAAGAAAAATTGATTAATTTTTAACTTGAATGATTCAAGAATAAGTTTGTGAGTTTGTTTATTCCTTTTTACATCTGTTTTTCCATGTTAGTATGTATTATTCAAGTAAATAAAAATGTGGCAGCTCAGACGGAATGGCCTAGGGCTAAACAATAATAACAACAGCAGCAGTGACAACCGAAGCAATGTAGACTAACAGAATCTCTGGAATTACCCAAAGAAATAAATAACGATTTCTGAACAGATATATATTCCAATAACTTACCAACCTGAATATATATCACCTGCACATTTAAAAGTAATTTTATTTCAAAAAGAGCAATGGCAATCAGTTCATTTCGGACCATGCACCTAGCCAGGACAGATTTAAGTCACCTTGGGTGGTCCTCCATTTATCAAGGTCTTTTCTCATCCAAATTTCTTTGGGTTAGATCGAATGCAAGGCCTATACATCAGAGAGAAACAATCAAGCACAGGAACTGCCAAGTCAGCAATGCCAGGCTTAAAAGCTTTGATGTCCTGCTTCATTTGTAGATTCCGTAGATTTGATAGATAATTGTTGACACGTTTTTGAATTCATCAGCCCTAGTTTGCAGGTATTATTTTATGTCCTGTCAGTCACAGCCATCTTAATCTCATAATAGTCTCTCCCCCACCCCAAGCAAAGCAATGAACTGGAGGCTTTAGCATTGATGGTTAACTACAGCATACATAGATTTGCATGGGGTTCCTTGATTTGCATGGGGTCCCCATGGGGCTTTTATGAAACTGCCGAGTGTGTCTGTTCCATATATTAGGGTGAGGTCTTTCAATAGCATTGCCCATTTAATCAATGACAGTCCAACCATGAAACACATAATAGTTGGTTTACATGATTATCACCAGTATGAAATTTTTGATCTGCTAGAAGCAGGCAATATGAAATATGATACAAATGGATGGATGATATTTGCTGGATGGACATTTATCATCACAACCTGGTCGTTGGGTGCATTTGCAAAGAGTCCATTTTGTTGATAACATTTGGATTGTGAGAATAACTCGCTATTTTGATACAATGCTCCTCACAGTAGCAGCATAAATCAGAGTTTCTTCTTTCTATCCCTCTCTTTCCCCATCAGGAATGAAGGCCCAGCAAAGGCCATGTCCACAGTCATAGACACTACTCCTGATCTTCTGAAAAAGGGTGATCAAAGAAATAGTTGGAAAAAAAGTTGTCAGCTGAGAAAGATGGTCCCTATCTGCTCAAGCCAGGGGCTATCTTTCTCTTTGGTTTGTATGTACTAACTCACTGTGGTACCTAATTAGAGTTGCATCAATTGAATAAGTGACAGCAATGGTGGTGTGACTGCCTTAACTACTGATTGCGTTGAAATTAGATGTGATAGACAAACTTGGCTATTTCATTAAATGCTTTTGCAGCATGAACTCTCACTATGACGTGGATGATGGTTGCGATGGTGATGGTGATGATGGTGGTGGTGATGATGAGGATGATGATGATAACGATGATGATGACGACAACGGCGACAACGATGACGGCAATGACAGCAAAGTTGATGATGATGATGATGATATGGTGATTGAGGATGATGATGATGATGGTGGTGGTGATTGATGATGATGATGACAATAATGGTGATAGTGATAATGATCATCATCACAATAAGCAGAGAGAGAGGATGAAGAGGTGGTGTTAGGGAGGTGCTGAGAGGATGAAGAGGTGGTGATGAGAATAGTTATGATGGTTTACTTGCTTCAGTCATTAGACTGTGGCCATGCTGGGGCATCACCTTGAAGACTTTTAGTTGAACCAGCCGACCTCCCCAGTCCTTGCTTGCTGAAGCCTTGTTCTTACCATATCAGTCTCTTTTGCTGGAGCACTTAATTGTGGGGATGTAAGCATACCAACACCGGTTGTCAAGCTATGGGGGAGGACAGACACAGATACAAAGACACACACACACACACATATATGCATATATATATATATATATATATATATATACAACAGGCTTCTTTCAGTCTCCATCTATGAAATCCACACACAAGGATCTGGTCAGGCCAAGTCTATAGCAGAAGACACTTGCCCAAGGTGCCACACAGTGGGACTGAACCTGGAACCACGTACTTGGGAAGCAAGCTTTTTACCACACCTTGGTGATATTCATGTTAGGAGGAAGAGGAGTGGAGTTGGAGATTCAATTATGGGGAAGAGATCGTTGTTGTTGTTGTTGCTGGTGGTGGTGGTGGTGGTGGTGGCAACGACAGTGATAGTGGTGTTAGTATTGGCAGCTGTGACAGTGGTAGTGATTGTGGTGGTAGTGGTGACAGTGGTAGTGATTGTGGTGGTAGTGGTTCTGGTGGTGGTGGTGGTGGTGGTGGTGGTGGTGGTGGTGGTGGTGGTGGTGGTGGTGCCAGTGATGACAATAGCCACTATTGTGTTGATTGAAACATTATTTATCTTTAAATTATTAAAACGAAAGGAAATCTACAGCGCCCTTCTTCACATTATTCAAAAAGACACAAAAACAAAACCAAACAAAACATAAAAGGGAAAAAGTGAAGAATATCTTTTAGTTTTTATTTTTAAAAAAATTCTTCAGTTAGTGCTTAAAAATCAATTCCAACCATATTACATATTCCTTTCTCAGATTGTATTTTAATAACAGCCTAAAAACATATATATTCTGTTAAGTATATATTTTGTGGTATACTTAATGATATGTATGTATTTCGCAAGCATTTACTTATTTATGAATCTATAATATTTACATATCCATTGATCTACATATATATATAGATATATGTCTGTATAAACACACACATACACACATGTGTGTATATATATGGCACATACATAAATATATGTAATAATAATAATAATAATAATAATAACAATGATAATATGATGATGATGATGACAACAATGACAACAATAGCAATGGTGATGATGATAATGATGGTGATGACAGCGAGAGTGACAATGGTGATGACAATGACAGCGATGATGGCAACAGTAATGGGGGTGATGACAGTGGCAACGATGCTGACGATGATGACAACAATGGCAGTGGCAGCCGGAATAATGGTGATTAAGAAAAGGATGAATCTATAAGCGCTGAGATGGAAATGATAATTTGGAGAGAAATAGCAGGATAGGCAAAGGAAGCGGTGACTGGCAATGAAATCCAGGAGCAAGCCATAAGACAGATGCAGTAGTGAAAAGGATTAAGATAATAAGATAGTTCCGGATGATGATATTTTGTTTGATATTCATTCCATTGAAGAATGTTAAAGTGGATTGACAGAGGTAGACATATATATATAGAACCATATATTAGTGACCCATTGACCCTCTATGTTGAGCAGGGGAAAGATGAGAATAAACTAAAAAGGAAAAAAACATTAAAAATGTAAAACAAAAAAGAAACAAATGTAATGGAAAGTAGGTAAAAGGTTACACAGAGTTCATTGGAATGAGCAGATGAATAAGATGAAATTCCTTTTTAGAATGATTAGAGATTAAGTAAATTAATAGCTTATTGGTTAACTAAATTAGTAAGTTAGCTAGTTTAAAAAAAAAGCCGTGTCAGAATGCAGAGAAATAATAATGCAACTACTTGGTTGGCAGGAATGAAGGAAATAAGGGGTCGACAGGAGGCAAGTATGATTGGCTACAGAAGAACGAAATTGTAAGTATAGGGTTCCAGGGTCAGCCATTTTTCATGCTGACATGTGTTGTATGGTTTGATAGGAGCTGCCCCAGGCACCAGTTGTCTGATTTGTCATGGCTGGATTCCCTTCATGACTCCAACCATTTTACAGAGTGTACTGGGTACATTTACATGGTGCCAGCACAGGTGCTTTTTTTCATGGCACTGGCATGAGCTTCAGGTGGCACCAGCACAGGTTTTATGTGGTGTTGGCAATAAGTGCTATGTAGATGATGATGGGATGTTAATTTAATAGTAGTAAGAGAAGAGCAAAATGAAAGATAAAGGAAAAGATTGATATAAACAAATTATGAGCGTAACTAAAGAAGAATTGAAGAATCCTAGACAAGGTTGTAATAATGTAAACATGAGACAAAGTGCAACAGATATCTGTACCTAAGGTATATCATGTGAAAATGTGCATAAGATAAAGACTAATGGAGAAACAATAACGAAAACCACTTTAAGGGTTACTGAGGTGAGTAATAAAGAAACCAAAAGAAATCTATAGGGGTGGAGATTCAATTATGCATCTTAGAAAACCAAAAACTGATACGTGTGGTTGGAAATGGATAAAGTCTTGAAATTTAGAAACAAAACTCACAAATATAGTGTTAATGATTAAAATTGAAGAAACCCTAAAATTTAGGGTGAAAGAAGAAATAATACAGGAATGAGATCAAAGCGTGAAACACTCTAAACAAGTGGATAATTCACCCTTAATTATTGAGAATGGTATATTATGGTTAATAGCTAAATAAAGTTAATGCATAAAGGTTAAAATTATAAACGGATTGAAATGAGAAATACTTGTGTAGTACAATGCTTCAAGTGAACTATAATAATCTAAAAACTAATTATTTGGAAACTATTCTAATTAAAACAGTGCTTAGAGAAAATTTTCAAGGGTTGTGAGAAGCACCATTACCAATCAGAGTGAGAGTGGATTTTATACTGGTATAGGAAGTGTTAACATACACACCAACGTAGCTCAACAAAGACCAAAGAAATAAACAAAGTGACATGATAACTAGAGAAGCGGGAGGCACATAACTAGAGAAGTGGGAGTAATATAAAACTTAAAATGTTAATATAATAATGGGGTGTGTAAAAACACTGATACAGACGTAGTAGACTATAGAAAATAACTATATACCATATGTCGATAAAAAATCTCAGGATTTAAAAGAATATAAACATAAGAAATGGAAAATATATGTCTATATATATATGATGAAGATATGTATGATAGCACAAGTTTCCTAATGTAAGATATAAACATAAAATATCAAATATACAGCATCAAAATATAGAAGTATAAACAAATATCAAAAATATTTTAAATATTTAAATATTAAAAATATAAACAATGTTAAAATACGTATATGAAAACATTAAAAAGTATCAGGAAAAATTTCTGAAAAATATCAACTCATAGTATCTTAGAAGAAGCATTCATATGTGGGATTGAAAATATGTGTAGATGGGGAATAATGATTGATGCTATATCTATACTATAATGAAGGAAGTTGCTTTTGAATCAGCTAGAAGTAGAAAGCAATTATTAAAGTCTACATCCTCTAGAAAATTTTTTAAATTCCAATTTTTGTATATTTTTAACAAAATGTGGTTTTTAATTCTCTTTTATTATTGGTCATTTCAACTACATGATTCAATTTTAATTCACTGTGAAATAAAAAATTATACACTGCTAGAAGGGATTTTTTAAAAGTCTTCCTTCCCTTTTTCCATTTCTTTCTTTACTGCTTCTATTTCTCTGTCTTTCTCTATTCTTATTGCTTTTCTTCTCTCACTATCTTTCCTTGCAATGCTTCCCCCTCCTTCTCTCTCTCTCTCTCTCAACCACATCCATTCAATTCTTTTAATTAAAAATACATGACTACATGGTTTTCCCTTTTGCTTAACACCTGTTTCCCTCTTTGTCGTCCACTTTCTCTATCCTCACAACTTTTCCTCTCATGCTCATTGCAGTGTTTCTATTCTCTCTTCCTTTCCATCTCTTCTTTCTTTAATACCTCTTTTTCAATTACTTCTCTTCTTTATCTTCAGTTCTTTTCCTTGCAACACTCTCCCTCGCTCTCTTTTCGCTCTCTTTTTCCCTCTCTCTCTTCTTCTTTATCTCTCTCAGCTGCTACTATTCAATTGTTTTTATTAAAAATGGGTTCCAAAGCCTTTCTTCAAGATGTTTTGAGTATATTTGTGAAAACTTTTTAAACTATAATTATCATATCAAAGATGCAAAGAAATAACACATTTCATTCAAGTTTCATTCAGTTATACACAAATGTGTATAATACAATATGCATACTGTATCATTTGTTACCACATTAGACTTTTTCAGTTTAACATGTACAAGCACAAAACCTGCCAAAGGGCAGTATTTCTGCTTGAGGTATAAATTATCATATGAACGCAGACAGAAAATTGAGCAAAGAGCATACAAGCTTAGCTCATATGTGTTGGAGCAGGTTTGAAGTGACAGATCATAAATGTCAAGGACTGGTATTAAACTTGAAGATATTGGTTCTTAAGATGATAAGGTTTAAGGTATATTATGAGAGAGAAAAAAGACCTAAGCTAATGAAAGTTTGCCAAATGTACTGCTGCATTTATGCAGACACTAGTTTATCCCTATTAATTATAAATGCAAGTGATTCAAGGGAGTTTTATACTGTCAACTTAATGTGACAGTCCCATTAAGGGAATCATACTGCTGCTATTTAGCCCTAGAAAGCTGGACCGCTTCCTGTCGGCCTTGACACATTTCCTGTGTCCTTATATTTGCAAGGGGGAGACAAGCACCCCCACTGAGCCATGCCTGCATAGAAAATGGTTGTTAGATGATGATGATGATGATTATATATATGTGTGTGTGTGTGTATGTATATGTATATATGTATGTACACATGTATGTATATATGTGTGTATGTATGTATATGTATGAAGGCGCATGGCTTAGTGGTTGGGGTATTCAGCTCATGGTCGTAAGGTCGTGGGTTCGATTCCTGGTGGCACATTGTGTCTGCCTACTTTATTTCATGTTGTTCCAGTCCACTCATCTCGTAAAAATGCGTTGTACCTGTAATTCAAAGGGGCCAGCCTTGTTACATTCTGTGTCATGCTGAATCTCCCTGAGAACTATGTTAAGGATATATATGTATAAGAATATATATATATGTATGTATGTATGTATGTATGTATATGTATTTATATATTTTATACACACATACATACACACAGACAGACAGACATTTACACACACTCCTCACCTAAACACCCATATCCACATATTCCACCAACCAAAACACTGGAAATGGTTTATTATCAGACATCAAAATCTACCAATTTATCCACTGCTTGAAAAACAACCACATAATCACAGGACAGTTTTTAAAAGACCACACACACACACATATATATATATAAAGTTTCACAGTAAAACCTGTATGGGGAAACATACAGACATTTCCTCCCACCTACACCAAACACACCTTCCTTCATTCTTTCTTTCTTTCTTCTTTTTTGTTTTTTGTTTTTGTTTTTGTTTTTGAATAAATACAATATATAAATAAGTAAATAAATACATGATAACCGAAAATGTGTCTATCTGTTCAGCATACATTAGGCCATCTCCTTAGAATATAAAACAGTATTTTTCAGTTGCAAATTATATAGATTGGGTTTTAGGAGTCTATAACTGATATACACATACAGACACTTTCATTCTTTTTGCTTTTTCTCACCCACTCACCAACTCACCCAATGTGAAAAAAAAAAACAAACAAAAAAACAAGAACTAAAAAGGACTCTTTTTTACAACCTGTTTTTATGATAGCTAGCCCTGTATTCATCACCCTTATGGCTATAAAAAAACAAATATGTTTATCATCATCATTATATCATTATTATTATTATTATTATTATTATTATTATTATTATTATTACCATCATCATTATGATCATCATTATTATTGTTATTATTATCATTAAACAAAAAATATTTTATAACGTTAGAAATCATCATCATCATCATTGTCATCATCATCATCATTGTCATCATCATCATTGTCATCATCGTTATTACAACTATAACATAATTTTTCTTGCTTTATTTTCCATACCAAGATATCAACATATAAAAGATATATTTTTTATATATAAATATGTATGTGTTGTGTGTGTATGCATGTTTGTCTCTCCCTGTCTGTGCATGTGTGCGAGTGTGTGTGTGTGTGTGGAGGGGGGTGTATGTATGTACGTATGTATATGTATTTTGAAAAATAGTTTTAAAATGATAGGATATTTTAGGGCAGTTTTTGATTTGTGTGTGTGTGTGTGCGTGCGTGCTTCTGTGCATGCGTGTGTGTATTTCTTTTAATTCTGTAGGAAGCAGGATGTAATTTTTTTTTTTTCTTTTTCTGTTACTGAATTTTATCTAATACTGAGAATGCTAGAGATTTACAATATTAAACAATTTCATAATTTATTATTTTTTTTTTTTTTTCATACATTTGAAAACAAAATAACAGCAATATAACACTGAAATCTACAGTAAGGAAAGAGATAACACCATCTGATATTGCTAGAACTAACAGCTAAATTCACATCAGATCTCACCCTAGCATCTCAAGAAAGATTTTTTTTGTTGTTTTTTTTAATTGAAAAGGACACATTGGATAATGTAGTCCTAAATACACTGTGTCTGAAATAAAAAAAAAAGATAGAAAGGCAGTGGCTGTAATGTTTTGATCATATGTTTGCTCAAACAGGACAGGCCCAAGGTTAAACTATATACCAAAAAATAATGACATTAGATATTTCAGATAAGAAGACTATGGTAGGTGCTGTATTTCAGGCAAGATAAACTGCATAGGCACAAGAAAGGCTGTGTGGTTAAGCTCACATTGCGACTGGGTAGTTCCAGGTTCAATCCCATTGTATGAAACCTGGGTCATTCAACCCATGCTATAATGGAAAAAGATGATAATACTGATGGTGGTGGTGGTGGTGGTGGTGGTAGTGAGGAGGAGGAGGAGGAGAAGAGGAGGAACAAGAGTAGTAGTAGTAGGAGGAGGAGGAGGAAAGTGGAAGGGTGGTGCTGGTGAAGAAGAGAAACAAGAGGAGGTGGAGGAGGGTGGTGGGGTAATGATGATGATTATTATTATTATTATTATTATTATTATTATTATTATTATGAGGAGGAGGAGGGGGGGAGGGGACGAGGAAGTTGTTGTTGTTGGTGGTGGTGGTAGTTGTCGTCGCAATGATAGTTATGATGATGGTTTTGATGATAATGATGACAGTGGCGGCATTCATATTCATACTGTGAGACACAATCATGGAATGGCTCTAGTACCAGTAGCACAATTAAAAACCCACCCACTCCATGTCGTAATGTTGTCAGTGATTGACAAGTCATCCAGATATGACAAAAACACTCACCCTCTTTGACCCCATCTCCACAGAAAAGTAAAGAACACGACCTACACAACAACAAAGAACAGTCAGTCCCTCTTCTGATGTCTTCCTTATATTAAATGATGAAAAACTGCAAGTGTTGGTCAGACACTGTATTGAAACAGGCCTGTTCGTCCCATGCCAGAATGAAGCATAGCTGTGTGGTAAGAAGGTTATTTCCCAACCACATCATTTCAGGTTCAGTCCCACAGCATGGCACTTTGGGCAAGTGTCTTCTACTACAGCTTTGGACCAAATAAAGCCTTGGATTTAGATTTGGTAGATGGAAACTGAAAGAAGCCCATATATGTGTGTGTGTATCTTTATGTCAGATGAAAGACAAAGTTGACCACAGCAGAATTTGAACGCAGAAGGTAAGGATGGATGAGGTGCCACTAAATTTTGACACAAGGCCAGCAATCTTGGTGGAGGGAGTAAGTTGGTTACATGAACCCAGTGCTCAACTGGTACTTATTTTATCGACCCTGAAAGAATGAAAGGCAAAGTCAACCTTGGCAGAATTTGAATTCAGAACATTAAGACAGATGAAATGCCGCTAAGCACTTTTGTCTGGCAGGCTAACAATACTACCAGCTTGCTGTTTTAAAGCCACTTAAAAATTAAATTACTGGTAAGTTAACAGTGTTATAATATACACTAGAATATATCTCTAGATTGGGGGGGGGGGGGGGCAAAACTGTATATGTTACAATAAATGTAACATTTAATACTTTCAATATTAATTTAAATTTATTCTTTAACCCTTTAACATTCAGATTACTTTGTCAAATATAATATTCATTTAATCACAATGGTTTTAATTATTCATACACCATCTGGTAGTTTTGAGATTTTAATGTTGTGTTTGGTTATTTTTAGAATGACATTTTAGGGCAGGTGTGAGAGGCCAGATTTGGCTGGTTTGGACAAAGAATATTTAGGCTGGATATGGCCAGTTTAAATGTTAAAGGGTTAAAGAATGGAAAAAGTTTTATAGAGGGACAAAAAGCTTAAACATCATCTCTGCCAGATTCCAAGCAAAGCCATAATAAGCAAACATAAAAAATGAAGTTGAAATACTATAAATAGACAACCAATGACATTGCAGCTTTGTAGTCACGTGTGTTTATGACTCATTCTTAATGACGTCACCATAGCTGTTGTTTACTTTTGTTTTTAATTGAAAACAAAAACTGATTTTGCAATGATTTTGTACAAAAACTGATTTTGTAATGATTTTGTACAAAAATTGATTTTGTACAAAAACTGATTTTGTAAATGAGTAAGGCCTAGACTCTTTGCAGTTGAGGAAATTATTGATGATATTTATTCTTCAGCCACAAGAGTTTAAACTTACTCTTAATTTTCTACATGTGCTTATTACTGCTTTGCTGGGAATCTGACAGAGATGATGTTCAAGCTATTCCCCCTATAATGCTATTTCTACTCTTTAAAGCAGTGTTTCTCAACCAAAGTTTACTGGAACCCTAGAGTTCTGCAAAAGGTTCCCAGGGGTTCCAAGAGAAAGAGTGACATATGCTAATGCTAATTTCAGGATTGTAATGTTACTATACATGCCCAACATATGCAAAAACATATAACAACCATATGTATGTATGTATGTATGTATGTATGTATATGTATGTACATGTATATATGTATATGTATGTCTATATATATATATATATATATATATATATATATATATATATATGTATGTATGTATATATGTGTGCGTGTGTATATATATATATATATATATATATATATATATATATATATATATATATATATATATATATATGTATGTATGTATGTATGCATGTGAACTACAATGAAAAAATATGAGAAAGATATGGTTTATAATTTCTTTTGCGCATGGTTTCTTTGAGACTTGTAATTTATTTTAAGTGTTACGCAAGGGTAAAAAAGGTTGAGAAACACTGTTTTAAGGAATAGATTAAAATTGATATTGTCAGGAAAATGCTTCTGACAATCAAACTGATAAAAGTGATGAGAAAAATAGCAATTCAGGTGAACAAATATGGTAGCCGAGGGATAGGGCTATTCTCCTGAATTTTCTTTCCATGACTCTGTCCATTAGTCTGCCTAACAAATACAGTAATTGAAAGAAACACCTATTATTGTTATTCTCCGAGATTTTTTCTGATTCTGTCCATTAGATTGCCTGTAATTGTTACTCCTAAGTTGTATGTGTAACTATTTTTCTTTTGCTCAGAAGCCGAGGTGAAGGGTAAAGTTACAGGGCCCAGGTTTGAGAGGGTTAAATGAGAAAAGCTGACTTATATGTCTCAGACCCCTTGTCAAAAGGATAAATAGGTCCTGTCCCATTAAAGGTAAGCACAGGAGAGCAGGAGGTGAGAACAGTAAAATTAAATGAAGAGAAAAAAATGTAAAAAGGAAACTATCTTTGAATTTATCCCAACAAAAATAATAGATCTTCAGATTTTGGCATGGAGGTCCATGATCATTGATGCCGGATGGCATGAAACATGAAAAAAAAAGAAAGAAATTGTTGCAGTAAGGAAGAAAAAAAAAATTTTTTAAGTATTAGGGGAAAAAAAAAACAAAAATAAAAGATAACAATGGCAGGATTTGAACCAAAATCCAGCTACACAAAGCACTAAATTTCATAGAGTGTCGTGCCTGACAGTCAAGACAATGATTCTCCTTAATATTTTTTTGTCCTTCTAATATTTTTATCATAGCATCTTGTATTTATGATATTAATTTCAATTTATTCTCTAATCAGTTTAAGCAAAAAAGCAATTAAAATATGAATTATAGTCTCAATAAATATTTTTCTCTGCATATTGCAAATAAGTAAAGGTATTGTGGAAGCTAAAAAACGGCCATCAATCAACAGAACCTATCAATGTCGTGTAATGTCTGCTAAATCTAATAATATAATGAGCTTGCTATGTCTGACTACTTCTTGTCATTATTCAAAGTTAAACTCTGAGGACAAAGGAACAAGATTTCGGAGTTAATGTCAAAGGGAAATAATTCTTTCAAACATATATTTTTTATTGATTAATTTGTTTTATTTAAATCATTTATTTATTATTTTAATGGACTAGATTATCTTTGCTGTCTGTTTCATTACGACACGAGTTGGATGGGTAGGTTTGCTTTAAAGTAAATCATCCTGCCTTTGCAATATTTTGTCATATAATTTGTGAACACCCGTATTCTTAGAGCTTATTTTACCAGCTGTTTTTGTATTGTATTAAGATTTTTAACCAGAGTTATATTCCACTGTCAGCAGAGAACAACTTTAGGCAGCACTCAACCACTATTTGCTTCAAGTGTCAATACATCATTAGTAACACACTTAGATCTTCATCTTGTGTGTGTGTGTGTGTGTGTGTGTGTGTGTGTGTGTACATGTATAAATGTGCATACGTATGAATGTATGTATGTATATATATATATATATATATAGGTAGATAGATAGATAGATAGATAGATACATGTATATGCAAACATACACACACACACACACACATATATATATTATATATACGTATGTATAGATATGCACATATATGCGCATACATTTATGAGTATATATATAAATGTGCATATGTACATTCATATATATACATATATATATATATATATGTATATATACATGTGTGTATGTATATATACATATATGTGCACTCATTTATGAGTACATATGTGTGTGTGTATGAGTATATATATATACATATGTATATATATATGATTATATATGTGCATGTGTGTGTGTGTGTGTATATATATATATATATATATATATATATATATATATATATATATACACATATATGCACATACTTTTATGAGTATATATAAATGTGTGTGTGTGTACATTTATATATATATATAAATACATGCATAGATATATATATATATATATATATATATATATATATATATATATATATATATATATAAACACACACACACACACACACACACACACACACACACACACACACACACAGAACAGTTGATGTCTTTACTGCCATATTACTCTTGCATCTCAACTTGCTTATGTTCTGCTTTTTAATATAAGTGCAAACATAAAACTTAGAAATATCTATAAAAAAAAATGACTCTGTTTGATCTTCCTTTCAAATCATTGACATTTCCGTCCTTCACAGTTAGGGAAAACAAAAGGTCAGATAAAATACTTTTTACTCTAGAAGGAAATCAAAGGGATATCAAAATTTTGGAAATATAAGGAAGAAAAGAAAACTATCTGAGGAATATGTTTGAAAGAACTCAATATTTAAACCACATTCACAATGAAGAAGTCAGAGAAATATTTTGTGTAGTCAATGAATCTGTAGTTTCGAATGCAATTATGTAAGCAAAGTAATTATTGTTGATTCAATCGAAATTACACCTACTACAGCCAAAGTCAATATTCTACTGCTGAAATGAAAATTCTTGCAATTGAAATAATATTAACAACAGCAAAAGATCACAAGTAGTGGAGAACAGATGACAAAGTTTTGCTAAGAAGGTGAACACTGCAAACTAACTATTGTAAGGAAGAATGATCCAAAATGGGAGGGGTCTTGGGAAGTTTCTGTTGACTTTGTTGGTAAATATCACTTCCCACTTTTTATGGCTAAAAGACCTGACCATGTCATCTGGCACAAAGAAAGTAAAGTGCTAAAGATGATAGAGTCGACGTTTCCCTGGAAGTGAACATGGAATATACTTTCCTCATGAAAAATAGAAAATACAGTGAGTTGGTTGAATTCTGTGAAAACAATGGATCAAGGGCAATATGCTTTCCTATAGGTATAGGTGTTAGAGCTATTTGTTGGAGCCAGGATTCAGTCGATGCTCAGATGTCTTTGACTGGCCATGAAGGAGACAAAAGATATTGCCAGAAAATTGTCTGAAGCCACTGAGAAAGCATGCCATTACATCTGGCTCAAAGGAGAGGAGAAATGTTGCAGGAACAAGGACTGCAGATGGTAGAAACATTTGGCCCAGAGTTACAACATCTGACTCAACAAAGCTCATGCTGTTTCGTGGGAATTTTGTCACCCGTATTTGTGGGTGACCCTGAGCAGCTCTGGTATCAAGGTGAAAGGGGTTGAAACACCT
The DNA here is from genome assembly GCF_046866305.1 of Octopus bimaculoides. Taxonomy (NCBI): domain Eukaryota; kingdom Metazoa; phylum Mollusca; class Cephalopoda; order Octopoda; family Octopodidae; genus Octopus; species Octopus bimaculoides. The sequence goes on along the minus strand of NC_142937.1, from coordinate 1,342,990 downwards.
TCAGAGTTGCTTCACTGTCTGATGAGATATTCACTCTTTCATTCAGAGATGGAGTAGAGCAGCACTCTCAGTACACAAGCGTTTATTCTAAATGATTAAATGAATCAAAGAAAACCAAAAAGTACAGTTGTGGTGTAGGGTTTAGCTATTGCTCTCATGATTATAAGTTTGTGGATTCAATTTCTGGACCAAGCAACTTGTTGTGTCCTTGGGCAAGGTTCTTCATTTCTCAGTCCATTCAACAGAAAATGAGTAGTAGTTTAGTATTGGTACAGCTTTCTCTTTATCCAACTGTCACATTCTGGATGGTCCATTGGATCAAGGGTGGGAGGGCCAAAAGTATGTCTGTGTCTGCTCATGATTACACTGGTACCTAAAGCAATTAGCAAAAGCATGATACATGCTACCAGGCCATACTCACTCAAAAGTGACAGCTATGGCATTTATTCTAGTAGGAAATACAACTACTTTGTTTCTAATTTTTGGCACAAGGCCAGTAATTTTTGAGGGGCAGGAATAAGTCAATTACATCATCCTACCACTTGTACTTGACTGATACTCTATTTTATCAACCCAAAAAGGATGAAAGGTAAAGTCAACATCAGCAGAATTTGAACTCGGAATATAAAGTGCCAGGAAAAACAAAATGCTGCAAAGCATTTTGCCCAATATGATAAAGATTCTGCCATTACATTCCAGAAACTCAAGAGAGAAAGATAAAGAATCACAGCAAATGATATTTTAAGTTGGATTTTTACATTTGAACTAGAATACGATATCGTTCAACACGGGTAAAAATCTTCACACAAGAAGCTTGTCTAGGATTTTCCATTGCCCAGAAGGCTGGAATGTGAACAAAATACGGATGGTTGGGTCATAGACTGTCTGGCAGAATGACAGCTTCAGACCATTTGTTTCCCCATTGTAGTTTCTTCATTCATTGCTATTGTTTTTCTAAGCTTTGAAGAAGGCATTTCACAATCAAAATATTAGCTTTGAGTTATATATGAATTTATTGAAGATGAGAGGATGAGATAAATTGCATTAATTGTATTGTTAAAATTATTATTAATCATTTAATCAATTCTTGTTTGCAACTTCAGTCAGAATTTTAAATGCAGAGCATTTAAAAGATTGCAAACTGACATGACATAGGTCTGTATCAAAATCTCAAAAGTTTTGTTAAAGCCATGGTTTTGATGAACATTTTGAGGATGAAGAACACACAGAAAGTGAAAGAGCTAAAAGAATGGACCAGCATGAAAATCACAAACAGTCAAAGAATAGAGGAAAATTGGGAGGGATGAGAATGTTAGTAAGCTAGTCCTTGGTGGTGATTCAACAGCTTACTAGTTTGCAGAAGTGGATGGAACCAGTGCTGTCTTAAACCATGCATACACTGGGTAGCTGCCCAGAGGCCTCGTGGGTCTAGGGGTCCAATTCTGATTTTTATATATGATGTGACTTGCTGTCTATAAATATTATAGGGCCTGATACATTGATTTGCCTGGAGGCCTATATTACTACTAAGCCTGGGGTGGAACAATTTCAACAGTGTTGATATTGTCAACAGTACTTTTTCATTGTCAATACTGCAAAGTACTGAATGTTGTGCAATAACAAATGGTGTAAGTATGATTGAATAATTAGAGAGTTTGCTTCACAATCATGAATGCCTAAGCTTGATTCCACTGCTTAACACCATGGACAAGTAAGCTCTAGTCCAGCCAAACTTTGTGAGTTGAACTGCGTAGATGAAAATGATATGTAAGACCATCATATGAACTGCACTGTGACCTCAGCCTTGTTATAAATAATCATACACTGTATCTTACTGAGTTTTATGAGACTTGTGTCTGTGGTATATTCAACCACTTGCACTATAATACAATAAGAGACAGAAACTGTGCAGAAGCATGTAGAGCAGACTGTAATTATAATTAAATAGGGCAAGCTCATCACACATTGTTTGCCAGAGGATTACTTTAACCCTTTAGCATTTAAACCAGCCATATCCAGCTAAAATATTCTACCTGTTTTATGCTGAAACTGGCCAGATCCAGCCTCCCATACCTATCCTACAATGCCGCATTAAAAATAAGGAATCACATCATACAAATCTTGAAACTGCAAGATAACGTATTATTAATTCAAGACACAGTGACTTAATAAACATTACATCTGGCAGAGTAATCTGAGTGCTAAAAGATCAAAGATGCAAGTATTAGTATAATACTCAGCCACTTATAAGTTAATTAGTAGATATTTCAGTTAATCAAACAACAAGTATACTCATTATCAACAACAAGTATACTCATTATCAACAACAAGTATACTCATTATCAACATCATCAAAACGAGGATCCACTGAGTTTATCCTCCCCTCGTTCTCCACCCACCCACCCACCTGTTTATACTGGCTTATATAGAAGACCCAAAAGTGCTGCCCCAATAAAAGCATTGCATGGGGCAAACTGATATCCTCACTTGCCCCACCAGCTACATTCCTGCCCTTGTGCTTTTCTTTGGTGCCCTTCTTCTACAAGGGACAGTGCATGGTTTGCTATACAGTCCAATATTGGGAAGGCACTAATTCTCCATTCTAGAAAAGTTCCCTGTCCAGCAGCTATAAGGTTGCTATAAGAGCAGCTATAAGGGCTTCTACACTGTTAACTCCCACATGTTTGGGGATTTCAATGGTGGTAGAAAATTAAAATAAATTCTGTAGATGATGAAGATGATGCAGAGGCAGTGCTGGTAGAAGTGCTGGTAGAGGTTGTAGATGGTGACGGTAGATACCCCATGACTCAGACCAATACAAGAAGATTTATTTACTGTTTAATTTACAATGTCATAAAAAAGAAACTCAAAAGAGAAAACGACAGATGAAAGTAAAATAAATACATGAATATGCATGTTTAGTCCAATGAAATTCTAATTCTTTGTAATTTGACAAATAGTTAATGGAACCACTTTAATATAATACATACATTTGAAGAGAACTTTATCTTGTCTTTGTATTCTCTCTCTTCTAGTGGATGGAATGTAACTGGCAGATAAAAGGATGTGCCAGTGCTAAGGCTGATGGTCTTGGGATAGGGTGTTAAGAAGAATTTCGTTTCTGGCAATCTGAATAAGAGAATTTAGGAAAAAGAAACATATATATTCTCACAAAATATAAAACAGTTATGGAAAATTTTTAGCAAAGTACAATATTGTTAGGAAATAAAACAGGTAGATCCCTGTCATTTGATAATGAGGATTCAGCTGTTTGATCACCTGTATAACCTGCCATGGAATAAAGATTTAAGTGTTTTGGCATTCTGAAAACATGGACTTTTAACATATTTCTCAGGCAGAAACTGTATGGCATTTAGAAGTATAGGGACAATCCAATCAATAGGTTTCTATAAAATTTCTATCTACTTTATGGGTCAGTTTGAGGCTACAGAAAATTATATTTGTTCTTGATGCCATGCAGGTGGCTCAAATTCAGAAGATTGAGGTTGCAAAAACCATAATGCACCTAAATAGTATTATTCTGTCAAAATACAATATACTTTTATGACAAAACTTCTCATATTATATATATATGTATATAAAATAACGAAGGCTGTTATATGTAGTATAAAACCAAAAAGGAAAAATTCAATTGTCACTAATTGTGACTAAGGCTATATATATATATATATATATATATACAAACATACATACACACACATATATGTATGTATATATATCATCATCAGTTAATGTCCATTTTCCTTGCTGGCATACTTTGGACAGTTTGAAAACTGGTAAGCTGGGGAGCTGCTTCAGGTTCCATTCTGATTTGGCAGAATGAAGAGCCCTCCACAGGAGCTTTTTAAGTTAGTATATATATGGCCGTTGCCAGTACCGCCAGACTGGCCCTCGTGCTGGTGGCATGTAAAAATCACCCACTACACTCTCGGAGTGGTTGGCGTTACGATGGGCATCCAGCTGTAGAAACTCTGCCAAATCAGATTGGAGTCTGAAGTAGCCATCTGCTTTGCCAGTCCTCAGTCAAATCGTCCAACCCATGCTAGCATGGAAAGCGAATATTAAACGATGATGATGATATATATATACAGAGGATTTAAGTGTGAGTTCCTATAAATTTTATGTTTTTCATAATACATGGCATGCTATACAAGCTCATCCAACTATAGTACTATCAGAAGCATGAAAAATATAGAAGCTCACATTTAAAGCTTCTGTATATTAAATGGTATTTATCTCTCACGGGATAGAGTAACTTTCTTGTTGCTCCCACCCATAATGTATGTATGTATGTATGTATATGTATGCATGTATGTAATATAGATATATACTACAGGCCAAATGAAAAGCACCCAGTATACTCTGTAAAGTCGTTGGCATTAGAAAGGGCATCCAGCCATAGAAACAATGCCAAAACAGACAGACAGAGCCTGGCACAGCTCTCCAATCAGTTGGCAAAATTGAAACACTAGCATACCATCCAGCAGGGAATGTATACACTCCAGAATCCAGGAAACAAGCCTTATGTGCCTATGGCTTGGGAAGGACCTTTGATCCTTATATATAGATAGATAGATAGATAGATAGATAGATAGATAGATAGATAGATAGATAGATAGATAGATAACGGCTACCTCTGAAGAGTACAGGGTTACGTAATAAGGCAATCCATTGAACCCCTAGTGCAAAACCAAATGGCAAGCTTGGTTATAATGGATATATAATACTGGGGTTGCTTTGCTTGAGTGTACTTTTCAAAGCAGTGCCCCAGCATGGCTGTAATTCAATAACAACTGAAACAAGTAAAAGAAGAAATAAGCTTAAGGACAAATTAGTTCTCAAAGTGAGGCTTAGATCAATTGAATGGAACCAAATATTTTACTACCACTAATTCTATCAACATCAGTGTACAAAGAGTGAAGCAGATTATAATAGGAACTGAACCCAGATTCCAGTGAAACACAAAACCCTAAGTCCTAAGAAGTCATACAGTTGGAGAGTCATCTATTTCTACAAAATTATCATTTTTTTGCCAATCAAATTTTTAATAACAATAATCCTATATTATGTAATTATAGATAATCATAAGATATTTTTTTTTAAATTACCAATAATGCATTATTATTTCAAAATAGTAGATCATCATTTCTGTCCAATTTGTATTTTTTGTTTTGTTGGGTTTTTGAGCCTTTTTTGTTACTTGTTTGTATGGTTTTGCTTTGTTTTGATATTGAGGACAGGTTGTACATGTTTTTAATTTTTATATGCTTTTTTTTTTCCATTCAGAAGGAAAAGGTTTTGCTATTATTCTAATTATTTTCTTTACATTTCTTTTCTTTCGTAATAATTTTCCATGTTCAATATTGCTTACATTCATCTTAATATGTTTTTAAACATTCAGAAGAAAATAAAAAAAAATTTTACATTTTTTTTTTGCTGTGTTTATTTATTTACTTTTTACCCTAAAGTTGAAATTAGTTTCTGAGTTTATCAATTTTTTAGTGCAATAAATTCTTAACTGTAATTTGCACAGATATAATGATGATGTTTTAATCTAAAATCCTACAGATAACTCTAAAGATTTATGACTTGGCCAACGTAACGCATCGAGCTGCACAAGCCAAAGCAAGTGATATTTTTCAAACTTGACAGAGGGTGTTCCCTCTCCTTCATAGCATGATTACATTTTTAAGGAAAACAGAAAATAATATATTTTTACAAGAGAAAAGTTTTTTTTAATTTTTGTTTTTATATAAAAATAAATAATGACATCACTGTTTGCAACAGAAAAAAAGAAATTAAAAAATGCATTTTTTTTTTACTTTATTTTCCTCTGTTCAAACTAATAATTATTCAATTACATGCAAGATCAGTAAATAAAATGTGTGCAACAAGTTATTGTCAATAATTTACAAAGTAGAAGCAGCAAAAAAAAAAAAATTAAAGAAAACAAGAATAAAGAAAATACAGAATATAAACAGAAAAGAAAAGCAAAAAATAAAACCAGCTTATGGACAATATTTTAATCTAGTTCAAATTCTCATTTAGTGATTACTAATTGAACATAAAATTACTCTTAAAATATGGAAGTAATTTACACAAGAAAATTTCATATAAACCATAGCAGCAAAAACGAAAAAAGCAAAGACAACATGCTAATAATATATTACAAAGACACATGCTATAAAATATTGTGTTTGGAGTCCTGGAAAATAACTGAAATACAGACAGGACAAACTTTGCAAAAAACATACATTTCTCCAGTTAATGAGGATTTAGCTGGATGCTGTCATATTAAATTTAGTGAAATTGTAGGCCTTGACATGGATAGGGAACAATAGGGAAAATGGCATTGGTAGCACAGCGTCTTTTATATTGTTGACTGCACCTTACAGAAACAGGAGAAGGTATTGAAGAAGTGTAGAGAATGAATACACTAAAAATACAAAACAATCATCTAGTTCTTCTTATGTAGTCATCTATTATCAGACAATTTTTGTGAAATTACATTAAATGTTCCTTTTGAGAAACATCTACCAATGAGTAATTTTAATCATCAACCTTTCTGACATAGAGTATGAACAGAAGGGCCACTGAATGAGATTAACTCCCAGATGCAAGTTAGATTAACAACCTATCAATTAAACAGTGCTGCCACTATCTGCAGCTGTTAATAGTTCATCCTATTGTACTTATAGCAAAGTGAACTGGTCTATTGAACACAAAAACAGACAGGAGGAAACACGATTACTGGTCTGCATCAGTGCAGAATAAAATCGATTGTTTTGGGGAAGAAGTAAATTCTAACATCTCAGACAAAGTCCTTTGTATTCCTTAACCCTTGAGCATTTAGGCTGGCCATATCCAACCCAAATATTGTACTTGTTTCATGTCCAAACTGATCAGATTTGACCTCTCACACCTCCCTTACAATGTCATAGCAAAAATATACAATCACATCATTGAAATCTTGAAGACATGAGATGATGCATGATTAATTGAAAACAAAGTGAATAAATGAGCATTACATATGACAGAGCAATCTGGATGCTAAAGGGTTAATGCATTACAAAATCAGTAGGAAAGTAGCAGTTTGTATAGACAAGAATCAAAATGGAAATATAAGCAATGAAATGAATAAATAAAACATATGCTGTTGGTGGTGGGGAATTGTATTTTGTATCAGGTGTACTCTAATTGTGCAGCTCTGTGATTAAAAGCCTCTAGTACTTTTAGTTGAGCAAATGCTGTTATTGGAGTGATATGAACATAGATGAATTTTAGCACTTGGCAAAACCTTTTTCTAGCATGATAATGCAGGGAACATTTATTTATTTATTTTCATTTTTTTATTTTTTGTAAAGTCCATCATGTGTCACTAAAAAACCCATGTCACAGGTATCACCATCTCTTGACTAAGACTGCATTGCTCATTATGTTCTAATCATATCCATTTGTTTTAAGATGGTAGGATGTAGCTTAAGAGAATTTAGCTGCTATTTCTGACAGATAATGTGTCTGACAGTAGCTTCCTTATCAACTCAAGAAAGGTATTTGTTGATGCACTTTGTGATAAGCTGAAGATTTACATTTTTGAAGAGGGCATTTCACCAGAGAAAACAATATGAGGCACTAAGTATTTAGGCCATAATTACAACAGAGTACTAGAGGAAAGATAAATTTCTTTCAGCTAATTTCTTAGTACCCTTTAACTCAAAAATCTATGGGGCAGCAGCAGGGGTCTTGAAATCATGTTATTTTCCACATGTTAAAACAGTGAGAGGGAATAAACAACATTCTCAATACAATGACTCTATGATAAATTTGGGCTCTAGAAGACTTATTTAACTCAATTTAGTCCATTTTTTTTTTTTGTAGAAATATGTTTACTTAGTAATTAGTTCGTTCGTTTCTTGAAATTCTGGCTCAAGCTCAGGATTTCAAACCTTGGATTTCTGATTTGCTTGACCTCTCACTACACACGAATACATCAGTTTGGCAAGTAGAGCCAATGCTGGTCGGATGCCTATCCTTCAGGAAAGCCATTACAAATTGCATCTGTAATGAGCAATGCTTTAATCGAACATTGTAAATATAATCAAATTATTATTGTATATTTAAGATTGTAAATATTTAATCGATATAGCTACTTCACCCCTTTTATGTTTGTCTGTCCTTGTTCGTCCTCCTCTTTGCAGTGCCTTTATGGCAGATATTTATGAAATAAAGTAGAGCCAATATACTACTGTAGGAGCTTATTTGGCCCTACCTGCTGAGATTCAAAACCGAATCCACACACTTCTCTCTCGGATGTTTCATGCTCTCTGTGCCCTTGTTCTAGACACAACTCACTTCTGTAAGACCCTAGGCTGGTCACGTATATATAGAGTTGCTTGTTTCTTGCTACGTTCCAGCATGCCACACTGTGTCATTCTTGCTAACAACAGCAAATGTCCACAACCACAGTGCCAGATACGTTTTGCCTCAGCACCATTTTCAAGGCATTTCACACTTCATGCATACTTGCTTGAAAAATTTCACATCTCATGGATTGAGAATGCACTCACTCACTTGCCTCAGCTTATTCTGCAGCTGCACAGTCTATTACTCATGTATACGCACTCACACAAATGCTTACTCACACGACGCTCACTCATGCTGACTTAGTCATGCAAAGACTGCATATGTTGCACTTACATTATTCAGACTCACTCGAATCAGGCAAAGTGATACTACACTATTTGGACTCACTCAAACACATACCTGTCCCATATACATTCACATGATTCTCTCTCTCTTGATATGCACTATTTTACTCAGCCTTGCATCACATTCTTCTGCAACAAAATGTTTCATACTTTTCACAATTCTGAACGTCGTTTTCACATTTTTTTTTTCTTTTTTGCATGTTGTACAGTGCTTCAAATTTTCATTACTGGCTGTCCTGAAAGATCGGCCTTTTCCGTAACACCTACATGATCTTCACTAGGGTGTTAAGGTTAGGGTTTTTTGTTGTATTCCTCTCGGGAGACTCGCAGAGAAAAGACAACGAGTTGTACAATATAGTTATTACATTTATTATTTAATTACAAAGAACGCACTCACCGAATGTTCGTTATTAATAAACAAGAATCATGTCCTCGCCATATATATCAATAACCTTTGACTTCCACAGTCATTCAAAACAACAATGAAAACAAGGAACTCAGACGAACCACATTGAAACACGGGACCTCAGATGAACAATAAATCCAACAGTCCATATAACAGTTTTAGTATCAGGATTAGGGGTTTAGGGTTAGTGTTAGGGTTACAGTTAGGGACGGAATTCCCTAATCCTAATCCTATATTTATTCTGGAAAAATTTTAGAAATATGTTGCAGATGTTTAAAGTTTGATCATTTTTACCCAATCAGAAAAGAGGATTTGAAAGCTAGCATTTTCTGCATGATAGTTGTCTCACAAAATGAAAGCAAAGTGAAAGTAATTACATGTGAAATCAAGAGAGAAGGAGGGGAGCAACATATGTGAGAGATATAAAAATACAGAGGAAAACGAGAGAGAATGTGTTATATAGAGAGAAAGAGGAGGAAAGCGAACATCCAACATAAAGCTGACCATGGGTGAAACAGAACCCTTCAAGGTGTAAACCAGCAACCAGAATTGTTTGCCCTGATGATGTGGTGGTGGTCATGGCAAAACTAGGAAATTGAAGTTATTTGAAATGAACTGTGACATTGTCACTTGAGTCTCTGCAATGGAGACCTTTGTGTGCTCCTCATTTAATTGATGATTCTTATGCAATTTTCTGCACCTAGTTGATGGGTCCTATGCAGTTTTCTGCTAGTATACAAAGGTCAGTTAAAAAGTTCACAGGCTGACCAAGATACTCTCATGGAATGTGACCAAATGCGATTTATTTTGCAACATAGTCCTCCTCGTGGTCCATACACATTTTCCACCGGTGTTGCAGTGCTTGGATCCCGTTGGTCCAAAATGTCATCAACAGTAGATACGACTGCGATACTGGTTCTCAGCCAAGTATTTTTTCATGTTGGGGAACAGATGATAGTCAGATAGGGCTAAATCAGGAGAACAGGGAGACTGATCAACCAGTTCAAAGTCACAGTCATGCAAAGCGGTCATTGAAACCAAGGACTTGTATGCTGGGGTATTGTCTTAATGAAACAAGACAGTTTTTATCAGTTTGGTCATGATAGCCTTTTGTAATTGTCTCAGCAAGTTGGCATAGTACTCTCCATTGATGGTGTGGCCCTTTTTAAGATAGTCAATGAACAAAATGCTTTTTACATCCCCAAAAGACTGAAGCTCTCACCTTTCCTGCAGATGAAACAGTATTGGCCTTCTTCGAAGCAGGTGAGGAGGGGCATTTCCACTGCATGGATTGTTTCTTTGTTTATGGTCTAAAGTGATGAATCTAACACTTATCCTGATTTAGGAAACATTCAAGGAAACCAGCTGGATCTGCTTCAAACAATGTCAGATTTTCCAATGATTTGATCAGCTTGGTGCATTTTTGAACGGGTGTCAGAAAATGTGGCACCCACCATGCAGAAACCTTTGTAATACCAAGTTCATTGTGCAGAATATTCTTCATTCTCTCATGGGATATGCTAATAGCATTGGCTATTTGATGTATTGTCAATGCCCTGTCATCCATCAGTATGTGGTGAACACAACCAATGTTTTCCTCAGTGGTGGCAGTTGCATGATCTCCAGACCTTGGGTCATCTTCAAGACTCTCCCTTCCCCTCCAATATACAACCACCTACTTTTGCACCATTGATAAAGCTGGAGCACATTCCCTAACATAGCAACTGTATCAGCATGAATGTCCTCGGGGGCTGAACCCTTTTTCTGCAGTTACTTGATAACAACATGATACCAAATTTTGTTTGTTTTCAAGAGAAGTTGCTACCAGTTACTTTTGAAGTGTTCTTTGAAGTCAGATATCAATTTACCGGAAAAGAAGCAATGCAGTGACTAATAAGAAATGTTGACATTAACACATGCAACATTTCACAGCTCTAGCATTACTCTTTCATAGTCATCCTATGAACTTTTCAGCACGCCCTTGTATACTATGCTTGTTTGTACAAAATTGCTGTGATATAGAATTAAATCTTGGGGTTCTGATTTCTCTGCAGCCTGAAGAAGTCAATGCCCACACATTGTTATATGAAAATTTTCCGAGAAGCCATTTCCTGCATGAGCAACATCAAAATAGCTACATACATTTGGAAGAAGACGCAGTTCATCCAATTTTACCCTCTCAAAGCAAAACAGCGATTTCAATTCAGCAGGCCATCTGTAAGCTTTGCTGTGTGCGCAGCCATTGTCAAAGTGACTCCCTGCATTATGCAAGTGAATAACAGACAAGACAACCTGTTCCTTGAAAGTCATTGAAATTGTCATCCGTCGCTAAAATAATAAATAAACTAAAATTATAATTATTAGAGTTGACGCAAATAACAAAGTTTAATTAGTGAGGACATTCATTTTCTGGGCAAACAAAACAAAATTAAGGGAGAACTAAGGCGATGTGATGGCAATTGAGGAAATAGTTTCAGCTTCCTTACATTTCCTCCTTTTGATGTTTTCTTTTTATTGGATTTTTTTGTGTTTGATTTTCTCACTACATTTTATTGTTATTGTTATTGTTGTAGTTGTTTTATAAATTTCAGGAGGGGTAGGTAATGGTGGGAGCAGTGGTGGTTGTCGTCATCGTAGTCATCATTGTCATCATCATGGTGGAGATAATAAACACCACCAAAAAAAAAAAAAGATTAACAATAAAATTTGAAATTGAATCACTTTTCCTGATTATTTTGTAAAATGTATTCTGACAAGAAATACTTGCAGAATGAAGAAATTTTCACACACACACACACACATGCACACATACACATGCACACACAAATGTGCATGCATGCACGTGCAAGCACACACATGCACACATTTGCACACATTTGCACATGTGTGCACACACACACAATAACGTTTGCATATTTTTATAAGGAATCAGTACCCTCATAGGAATCATAGACTTCTCTATGCACACACATGCCCACACACACACACACACACATGCATACAGATGTGCAAATGCATGCAAACACACACACACACACATATACATATAAAAACACAGGCTTAAACACTCACACATATGAAACATACTGTTGCTTATTCATGGTTGTCCATGGAATCCTACAATGACCATCTTTTTCATTCATGGATCTTGTATGACTGTGTGGTAAGAAGCCTGCTTCTCAACCACATGGTTCCAGGTGCAGTTCCACTGTATGGCACCCTGGACAAGCTTTTTTCTACAATAACCCTGGGTCAATCAAAATCTTGAGAGTGAATTAGGTAGATGGAAACCGAAAGAATTCTATCATTCATTTATTCTTTCATGTAGGTTTGTATGTATGTATGTATGTATGTAGGTAGGTATGTATGTAGGTAGGTAGGTATGTATGTATGTATGTATGTAGGTAGGTAGGTATGTATGTATGTATGTAGGTAGGTATGTATGTATGTATGTATGTACAGATAGATGGATGCATGTATGTATGTCTTTGTGCTTGTGTTTGTCATCCACCACCCCTCAACAACCAGTGCTGGTTTGTTTACATCCCTGTAACTTAGAATTTCAGTAAAAAGAAACTGACAGAATAAGTACCAGACTTTTAAAAAAACACAACTACACTGATCAATTTGTTCGGCTAAACTCTTTTAGGCAGTGCTTCAGCATGGTCGCAGTCCGATGACTGAAACAAGTAGTTAATAAAAAGTAAATGAAAGACCGAATGTGCATCTTTGATCACAGGCAGGACCTATAAACATTCAACCCATTAGCATTCAGAATACTCTGTCAAATGTTATGCTTATTAATCCACATTGAATTAATCATGCATTATCTAATAGCTTTGAGATTATGATGATGTAATTGTTTACTTTTAGAATGACGTAAGTTGAGCAAGTGTGGAAAACAAGATCTGATCAGTTTGAACAGCAAACAAGAATATATTCTCCAGTTATGGTCACTTTAAATGCTAAAGGGTTGGCTTGAAAGCCTACATGTAACTCTGATTAAAAGCTTCTTTTAGTTTGACTGTGAATCTCTTATGTGCTGGGATCCTGTCTTGACAGATGACTAGAAGGTTCTTCCAGGTCTGTGAAAGGTTACCAAGGTCTAAATGTGTCAAGGTGTACAGGGCATTAATGTATTAGCTGTATGCAGTCCATGTCTCACATCCATACAAAAGAGTGGAAACAAATTTCACAAATCACAGGTATGGATTAGTGCAGGTGTGGATTACTGAAGGTGCAAATTGATGAGGTGTGGGTTGGTGCAGTTGTGGCTGAGTAGTTAAGAAGCTTGCCTGCCAACCATATGGTCTTCGATTCCATCCCAGTACATGACACCTCAGACAAGTATCTTTAACTATAGCCCCAGGATGATAAAACAAAGCCTTGTGAGTGGATTTGGTTGATGGAAACTGAATGAAGCCTGTTATATATATGTTTATAAATGTTTGTATGTGTGTGGGGGGCATGTGTATCCTTGTCTTCACATCACATGACAGCTGCAAATGAGCATCTTGTAATTGTGGAAATCAAAGAACTGTCATTTGTGGTTTGACATTAAACTTACTCATACGTAAACTTCTGGATCTTCATCAATAAATTCTTTATGACAATACATTTGGTATATTCCATTCCAGGAATCCACTTCTTCCATTCTATTGGGGAGGATATCTCTGCACCACATTTCTTGATAGTATATTTGATTTTGGGAAAGCTTGGTAATGGTTGTTTAACTATACAGTCTCCCAATTTCTTTATCTGGTGACTTCTTATTAATGCAACCGGCATTTCTGCAGCCTGAAATAATGAAAGACATATAGTTAGTTTTATAGAAATTACACTACCATCATCATCATCATTTTATTATTATCATTATTATTATTATTATTATTATTATTATTATTATTATTGTCATTTACTTTTAATCTGCATGTTTGTTACATTCACTCATCAAGACACACCCTTGGGCGAGTGAAGGATAAGAGAAGTTACAGTATGACTGAAAGCTTGGGAGGGGAAGTAGCAGGGGAAGTAGCAAAATATCTTCATGTAATACAACACAGACATTTAAATTGATAGGGTTTTTTTAAGGATGTGGGCAGTACTTGTCAGCACATTCTTTTGGATTTCTTTGAGACATGGATCTCCTGGGACGTTATCTAGATGTTTCTAACATCCTTTCTTTATCATACCTACAATGACAGAAACAGTTCTCGCTTTAAGATGTCACATCTTTTGTGTTTCAATTTCCAGGTCTTTATATTTACTAAATTTGTCAAATTCCTTTACAGATATATTTTTATCAGTGAGAACACTTACATCTATTAGTCTATTATTATTATTATTATTATTATTATTATTATTATTATTATTATTATTATTATTATCATTATTTAAGCTCAAGAGCTGGTAGAAAATCTCTGGGAAAGATGCTTAGCAGTATTTTGTCCATCTTTACATTCTGAGTTCAAATTCTACTGAGGTCGACTTTGTCTTTCATCCTTTCAGGGTCAATAAAATAAGTACCAGTTGAACACTGGGGTCGATGTAATCAACTTATTCACTCACCAAAATTTTCTGGTCTTGTGCCAAAATTTGAAACAATTATTCTCATTATTATTATTATTATTATTATTATTATTATTATTATTATTATTATTATTATTATTATTATTATTATTACTATTATTAGCGTCATCATTATAGCTATTATTACTGTAATTATTATTATTACTCCCTCTTTAAAGAAATTGAAGACTGTGTCTCTTGATTTACCACTGAAGCATCACTTTGGCTAAATAAGCTCTTCGATTCTCTTAGGTTGTCCATAATTGCAGTTATTTTCGGTTATTTTAAAACATTCTATTATATTTTTCAGATACTTACAATCATTATTACTATATAATAAATTCTAAAGACTGAAAAGTCTTCTGCTGGACTTACAGACTTGCTGGCTAGATTCCCTCGATATATATGTTCTGCCTGTGATGTTTCCTTTATAACTTTTCCTATAATTTCATAACTGCAATTAGGTTTATAGTGTGGAAATTTTAAATTAGTCTAGCAATCACTGATTTGAGAAATTCAGATATATATATAATTAAAAGTATATATATTGTATGTTTACAGAGGAAGGGGAAATTTGTTTGGCACTGGAACAGGAGAGACTCACTTTGTATGAAACCATGAGAACTAAATTTGAATATTATGGGATTGTGTGTATATATAGATATGTATATATATATAGATGTACACACACACACACATGCACACGCACACACACACACACACAGAGGCATATACCCACTTGAACACACATACACATGTACATACACAAAGACAGACACAAACACACACACATATAGAGAAAGAGAGCAATAAAAATAAATAGGAAATATGCATACACACACAAACATATATACTTATACACACATACACACACATCTTTTATCTTCTACTTGTTTCAGTCAGTTGACTGTGGCCATGCTGGGGCATTGCCTTGAAGGGTTTTAGTTGAATGAATCAACCCCCAAGACTTCATTTTTAAGCCTGCTACTTATTATAGTGGTTTCTTTTTCCCAACTGCTAAGTTTTAAGGATGTAAACACACCAACACCGGTTGTCAAGCAGCAGTGGGGGACAAATGCAAACACAGAGACACACACACACACACACACACACACATGTATATATACACGACGGGCTTCTTTCAGTTTCCGTCTACCAAATCCACTCACAAGGCTTTGGTTAGCCTAGGGCTATAGTAGAAGACACTTGCCCAAAGTGTCATGCAGTGGGACTGAATCCAGAACCATGTGGTTGTGAAGCAAACTTCTTACAATGTTTGGTTTTCCATGTTAGCATGAGTTGGATGAGAACCATTTGAGGTATCACTTGATGCCCAGATGCCCTGCCTGTCACAAACCTTTATCATTTTTTCAGATAAGGGACTCTTTTTATTCCACTGCTCTTCAAAAGCTTTGAGTGACCAACTTTAATATCAATGAGGAATGTGAACATCGCATCACCCTTTCACTCAGGCGGTGACCAGTGGAGTTGTGGAATGTCAACATTTGCGCATTTAAGCACACACACACACATATATGACGGGCTTCTTTCCATTTCCATCTACCAAATCCACTCACAAAGCTTTGGTCAGCCCAAGGTTACAGTTGAAAACATTTGCCCAAGATGTCACACAGTGGAGCTGAACCCAGAACCATGTAATTGAGAAGAAAGCTTCTTACCTGATA
>NC_142937.1:1276602-1321602 GCF_046866305.1 Octopus bimaculoides | reverse complement strand
AGTATTTTACTTAAGTAGGAACTTTTTTTTAATAAGTAAATAAATAATAATCTTTTAAAAAAAGCCAAGCTTATAAACACCGAGAATATGAAATT
Organism: Octopus bimaculoides; assembly: GCF_046866305.1. NCBI lineage: Eukaryota > Metazoa > Mollusca > Cephalopoda > Octopoda > Octopodidae > Octopus > Octopus bimaculoides. The sequence goes on along the minus strand of NC_142937.1, from coordinate 1,321,507 downwards.
TTGAAATATTTCCTTTATGCATATATTTACTCTTTATTCAAATTAATGACTTCTTTGAGTTTGCTTTTTGTGAGAAAGCATTTTGATACCAGGTTCTAACATAATGGTTCTTAGTATCAATTGGTCCCCTAAATGCTCATCTGTCAACTGTGTTCTCAGTGAATTCTTGATTTGCATCAAGTACAAAAATATGGATACACAACAGTATGTTGTAGAAAAGCAGGAAATCAGTCGGCGAGCATGTTCACAAAGATGAGGCTATTCTATCCCCTTTTTCCAAATTTCAATGGGATCATCCCTGTTGTCAAACTGAGATTTCAGGATATTATCTTCAAATATTTCAATAAGCTCCCTTTGTAACTCTTCAGGGGCCTTTGGTACATCAACTAAGTGAGGTTGAAAAGCAAGCTTCAGAGTGATGCTATGCTTTTCAAAATCACTGAATCTTTTCTTGTATTCTTCTACTAATGAGTCTAAAACTGACTTGTATTCTTCAAAAGATCCAGAGATATCTTCATTTTCACTCATTACCTTCGTAAACTGGAGAAAGTGTTCCTCTTGAAGCTTTGATTCAGCCAAAAGAGACTTGCAAAACAACTTTTTTTCTAAATGCCTGAATTTTTTGCCACATATCATAAATAGATTTATTTCTGTCTTGCAACAAAATGTTTAACTCATTTTGTTTTGATATGACATCACATAAAAATGCAACATCTCTGTAAAAGTTTGGATTTGATAATGTTTGTTGTTTTTCTTTTGAAAAAGTCAATTATTTGCTTTCATAAAGATACAATTTTGACCAAGACCTTCGCTTGTGACAGCCAGCGTACTTTTGAGTGATAAGGCAAATCTACACTAATTACTTCATCATCCATCATCAGCAGGCTTCTAAATTGTCGATGCTTCGTGGCATTTGCTCGAATATAGTTTACAATACTTATAACCTTATGCAAAGTGTCATTTAAAATGGCAGATTTTGCTGATGTAAAACACAATGAAAAGAAATCAGTTCACTCGGATCTTTGGTTTCTGTTTTAAGATATGAAATAAATCCTTCATTCTTAGCCATCATAGCTGGAGCACCATCCATGTACACACTTACCAAATTACTAATATTTAGTCCTACCTTGTGGCATTGCTCTTTGAAATTTTTTAAAATATCTATCCCCCTCGTCCTTCCTTTTGAGGGTGCCTAAAGCAAGCAATTCTTCATATAATTGAAAATCATCCGTTATAGCATGAATAAAATACAATACCTGTGCTGAATCAGTGGAATCTGTCGATTCATCCAAAGCTACTGAAAAATATACATTTTCTTTTTGGATTATATTTTTCAGTTTCTCTGTTACATCACATGCCAATTCATGCTGTCCATCTGTATTAGTTTTTCTTGAAAGAGGCACCTCCTTATATTTGTTAACTTTATCTGGATCTATACATCTTACCACTTCTAAAATACATTCCTTTATGAGTTCTGAATCGATGGATGGTTTACCTTTTTTTCCAAGCAAATATGCAACTTTATAGCTGGCTTCTGTCGCACCATTTCCTTGATGTAAAACAGAATGGAAAAATTGTCTTTGTTTTTGTTTTCCATCTTTCAGTTTCTGCAGTGCTATCTTTCGAGACTCACCCTCTAATCTGGCATATTTATTGTCTTTATGAAGAGCATAATGCTGTTGTGCATTGAATTTCTTAACCGTTACAATTGTGGTATCACAAAGCAAACAAGACATTTTGCCTATTCACTAAAAAATATTGTAATTCCCATTCTTCATTGAAGATCCTATTTTCTTCTTTCAAAGTTTGTTTCAATTTCTTCGACATACTTATGGGTTGAAAATTGTTTTTATTCTGGAATACCGATAAAAAATAAAAGGATGATAATGGATTAGTAAGGCCGGCCGCATACATATCCAAGAAAAACGATCTCAGACAAGATACGATAAACCTGCATCCAAAACCATATTCTTGGTCTTGAATTTGTACTAGTGCTGGTACCATGTAAAAAGTACTGGTCCTGGTACCATGTAAAAAACACTGGGGCTTGTGCTACACAAAAAAACACTGGTGTTTGTGTCACATTAAAAGTACTGGTGCAAGTGCCATGTTAAAAACACAGGTGCCACATAAGAAGTACTGATGCTGGTACCTCATAACAAGAACTGGTTCTGGTTCTACATAAAAAGCACTGGTGCTGGTACCACATAAAGAGCACTGGTGATGGTGCCAAGTAAAAAGCACTGGTGCTGGTGCCACATAAAAAGCACTGTTGCTGGGGCCATGTAAAAAGTAAAAAGCACCAAGTACACTCTGTGAAGTGTTTGATGTTAGGAAGGGCATCTGGCTGTAGAAACCAAGCCAAAATAGACTATGGAACCTGGTGCAGCTCCTGGCCTTGCCAGCGCCTGCTAATCCAACCAGCCCAAGCCACCATGGAAAACAGACATTATAAAGGCAAAGATCACCTTCTTGAGTCACACTGACTCATACAGGCCAGTGCCCTGGTTTCCATGGTATATAAATTTCTTACCCAGACAGGACAATAGTCCGTCACAGCATCACCCATTTTTGCTGGCTGAGTGGGCTGGAGCAACGTGAAATGAAATATTTTGCTCAAGAACACGTGTCACCTGGTCCAGGGATTGAACCAATAATCTTACAATTATGAGTCCAACACCCTAACCACTAAGACACGTGCCTCCACTAAATGGACATTATATGATGATGATGGCAACAAAAATATCATTTTGACAAAAATATCTTGTAGAATTATGAGTATGTGCTACGTAGGTTGTGTTACTTGTTTTAGCTTTGAGTGGTGATTAATAATTATGATAATTCCTCCATTGAACAGTAATCAAATGGAAGACTTGTTGGAGCAGTGGAAAAATACTTTGCAGTATTTGTCCTGGCTCTTTACATTTTGAGTTCGAATTCTGCCATCTGCAGTCAACTTTGTCTTTCATCCTGTCAGGGATGATAAAATTATGTACCAGTTATGTAGTGAGGCTGATATAAAATTGATTAACTTCCCTTCCCCTCAAAATGTCTTGTCCTGTGCCTATGAAACAAATAATTATTACTAGAAAGGTGGATTGGTAGAATCGATTAAAACAATGGGGCTGATGCTAATGATGATGACAATGAAGATAACAATGATGATGATGATGATGATGATGGCGATGACAAAATAGTGATGAAGTTCATGTCGATAATGATGACAATAGTAATAGTAATGAAGGAGAGACCACTGTCGATAGACGATAATGACAATGATGCTGATGACAATAAAAATAAAATTAAGATAAATAAAACGAAAATAAAAAACAATTTCTTTCCCCCAAATGATGAAATAGGGAAAGCTATGAAAGTATGTACAAAAGTTTTCTTGAATATCCATCAATATTTCATCAATCATCCTTAGAAGATATCTGGAGATATCAGGCTTATCTCCTTATCATATCTTCAAACTTGGGGAGTATCATAACATCTTTTTTGACAGTACGTATTCATCTATTCATTCATTTCAACAGCAACTACTAAAACTATGATATTCAACAGCATAAATGATGAGGCATACTAAAAATAGCTACCAATCTCCCTCAACTCACACCTTACAATCTCAAAAAAAAAAAAAGAAAAATGGACACATTGGATAATATGATCCTAGATACACTGTATCTGAAAAACAAAAATAATTTTACTGCTTTTCTATCTACTTTTTCTGCTCTTTGATTGTATACTGTCTCATATTTGCCTTGACCTAGGACACATCTCAGCCTGTCTCTGTGTGTGTGCTCAACTGGTACTTATTTTATTGATCCTGAAGGGCTGTAAAGCAAAGGTAACCTCAGCAGAATTTGAACTCAGATGTAAAGACATGAAATGCCACTAAGCATTTTTCCCAGTGTGCTAATGATTCTGCCAATTCGCCACTTCAATTACAGTAAAATATTGATTTCAAATTTGATTTGAGCACAAAACCAGAAATTTTAGGAGAGAGGGTAAGTTGATTACATGGACCGCAGTGCTTGGCTGGTACTTATTTTATCAACTCTGAAGGGATGAAAGTTGAAGTCAACTTTGGAAGAATTTGAACTCAAAATGTAAAGACGTACGAAATGCTGCTAAGCATTTTGCTCAGCATGTTAACAATTCTGCCAGCTCACTACCTTGTTGTTGCCGTTGTTATTTGTTCCTTCTTGAGCCATGCCTGACTCATAAGGGCTGATTTCCCGGTTTCATTGGCATATAGGTTCCCCACTTGGACAGGACGCCAGTCCGTCACATGTGAGCTACTAGATGCAGGAGTGAGAGAAAGTTGTGGCAAAAGAGTCAGCAAAAGTTTGCCATTATCTTCTGCCGGAACCGCATGGAGCTTAGGTGTTTTGCTCATAAACACACACAATGCCCCGGTCTGTGATTCGCTGCTCAACCCACTAGGCCATGTGCTGCCACACTCACCACCTTAAGTACAGTAAAATATTACGAAATATTTCTCCATCATTCCCTTGATTGCGCAAATATACTACTTCTTCTAGCATAGAACCATGGTCACAGTTTAAAGGGAAGAAGAAGAAGAAAGTGGAAATGATGCACACAATTATTTATCAACTCCAGAGAGAAAGGAGGTGATCCCGCTTGGCTGGATGTGTATGATGTTAGAGTATGCATAAACAACAGAGCTGAGAAGGGAATAAAAATGGATATGATAGGAATCAGATGTGTGCAGTAGAGAAAACATTGCTGGTTTAGGTATGTGATATAGACAGAAGATAAAGAAGGGACAGTTTATGTTAACAACTTAGAAAGGATGTCAAACAGAGTTGATTGAGATGGGGGTTTTAAATCCAGAACAGGAAAAAAAATCACTAAAGTCAGCAGAGGGTGTTTTGTCTGTGAATCTATACAAATCTCCACCCTCCACCACTGTTGTATTAATCCATAATAAAATGACCATAATCCCAATTATGAGAAAAGAAAGTAATAATAATTTCTGAGAGCAAAAAATATTTATTTCTTGTACAGAAAATATGAAAAGTGTTTTAAATGAGAAGAAACTCTTTCTACTTGACCAAACTTGCAGCATAAATTCTTATTATAGTCTACGAGAAGCATATTTATCAAAACCTCTGCTGACATAAATGTCATTATATAATAGCGATAAATCAGAATATGAAAAAACACATATATAAATACAAACGAAATAATAAGCAGTAACAACAAAAGAAAAAGAAAATATAAACATGAAACCTATATTAATTTTCTAGTTTCTAGACGTTTCTTTTGAATAACTTTCCATCAAATGTCCCTTTCAATTGATTTTAGATACATTTGATATATATAACTAAAAATATTATTTATTTTAAATGTTTTAATAAGAAATAAAGTAATAACATGCATAAACTTCCAAAAAAAATACCTTAGAAAAAGAAATAGAAATATAAGAACTTTGAACCAAATATAAAAATGAAAAAAAATCAATGTTTATTGTAAAGATCAGATGTTGTATTCAAAGACAAAATAAGCTAATCAGTGCCAACCATTTTTGTTATAAACGTGTTGTTTCTTTCTTTTCACTATTATTAACTGGAAAGAGGACGGTGGTGGATGATGATAGGGGGAATCGACAGAGTATCAAATGAGCTAACGAACTGCCAAGCAGTATCAACTTACACAACTTCAAATATTGAGTTCAAATCTCATCAAGGATGATTTTTACCTTATAAGTTTTTCAGATGTTGTTGTTATTGTTGTTGCTATCGTTTAGCCCTGGGTCGGTTGCTAACCAAGCCAATCTATGATTTTTAAAAATGTCTGCTGGACCATCCTGTCGTTCTTTCTCTGTTCACAGAACTCAGGACTACATTTTCATCCATGCCCCTTTATCATTTAGCATTTAAACTGGCCGTGTCTGGCCAAAATATTTTGCAAGTTTTATATTCGAACTGGCCAGATCTGGCCTCTCACACCTACCCTTCAATGTCATACTAAAAGTAAATGCTCACATCATTCAAATCTCAAAGCTACACCATAATGCATGGTTTATTCAAAACAATGTGAATATAATGAGCAAAAAGGGTACAGACTCCATTCGTTCTTCGGTCATGAATGACCATGGGTTTGCACCTAGAAAGTTCCCTTCCAAGACACAAGTCTGGGTAAGTTGTTTTATGGAAGACCAGCATCCATCCATGCATACCAGCCTCTCTTTTCCATGCCACTGATATTATCCAAGGGAAAGGCAAAGGGGCCGATACAGCTTGGCACCAGTGACGTTGCAACTCATTTCTACAGCTGAGTGAACTGGAACAATGTGAAATAAAGTGTCTTGCTCAAGAACACAACACGCAGCTTAATCCAGGAATCAAACTCACTGCCTTATGATTGTAAGCCTGATGCACTAACCGCTGAGCCATACACCTTCATATGTGAATATATAAGCATTACATTTGACAGAGTAATATAAATGTTAAAGGATTATGATAGTTCTAGGCACATATTCAGCAATACTCAAAAACTAACACACTCAGTTGTTGGCTAATTAGTTGTGTGAAAGTCATAATTATGCACAAGTTTATCAATTCAAATACATTTCATTTGTTTTTGCTTATGTTTTTTAGATTGTGTTTTTAAGAAATTACGCAAATGCAATTTTAGCTATCTTTTATCTTTATCATTTACCTTTTACTTGTTTCAGTGGCTATGCTAAAGGGACACTACCTTGAGGAATTTTAGCTGAGTGAATCGATCCCAATACTAATTTTTTTTAAAGCCTGATACTTATTTTATTGGTCTCTTGTGGGGACACACACACACACACACACACATGCCCATTCACTGTTTTAATATTTCCCTTAGGCCATTGCAAGACTAATAATCTAGTGTAGAACTCAATATACATCTACTTCAGAACAAAGTGTTAGAAGAGTATAGAGAAGTTATAAGAAAATGAAATGATAAAGGAAGCTCTTTGCTACTCAGGATCCTCCTGGACATTTGAAGAAGTCTATTCACTCTACATTCTAAGTGTCTGTTGTACCTGCATGTCTTCCACACACAAACACTGCTTCCTCTACTCCACCTCTTATGTGTCCATAGCTTGCACTGAATACACCATACAGAATTTCTACTTGCAACATTTCCTACATATTGAACAATACATGTATATATATATACTCTCTGAGTGGTTGGCGTTATGAAGGGCATCCAGCTGTAGAAACTCTGCCAAATTAGATTGGAGCTTGGTGTAGCCATCCGGTTGCACCAGTCCTCAGTCAAATCGTCCAACCCATGCTAGCATGGAAAGCGGACGTTTAAACGATGATGATGATGATATATATATATAGTGATGGTTTGTTGCCAACTTAATGTGGCAGTCCCAGGAAAGGGAAGAATGTTACTGGGACTGCCACATTAAGTTGGCAACAAAGCATCACTTTATCATGCTGCAACTGTATAAGTCTCTCTGAGACATTTAGAAATGCAATATTTCTAATTTTATAAAAATGTGTGTGTGTGTGTATGTGTGTGTATCTGTATATATATATATATATATATATATATATATATATATATATATATGTGTGTGTGTGTGTGTGTGTGTCTGTATGTATGTATGGTGGTATCAAAATGTTCCCAGATGAGTTATGTTTAATAAAAACTAACTTATCTAAGTTTTAACATCATCTCCTTTGAAATAGTCACCTTGCACAAGCAATACACCGGTCTCAGCATCCCTGCCACTTTTGGAATCTGACCTGGGGGATGAATTCTCAATGCACAATACCATGTGTAGAGAAAAACGATGAGTGTGCTCTTGACTCTGTCATGCCTTCTTCAGTCGTGGAGATGAAGGGTTCTTCCATTGTTGATGATTGCTGCTTCATCTTAGAGTCATACCCATAGACCCAACTCTTGTTACCAGTGACGATCCTTGACACGAAGGATGGATCATCAACAGCACATTGACAGAGATTTTGACAGACCTTAACATGATGTTCTATCTGCTCGTTGCTCGGCAAGTGGGGGAAAAACTTAGCAGAGTCATGTTGCATGTTCAGTTCAGATGTTAGGATCGTTTGCACTGACCCATACAACAACAGACCAACCAGCAACATCAGCAATGTCGTTGACTGTCCTCTGACAATCCTCATGTACAAGCTCTTGAATTTTCTCCATATTTCTGGGGGTGATACTCATGCCAAGTTTTCCAGATCACCCATCGTCTCCTAGGGAAGTTCTTCTGCTTCTGAAGCACCTGTGCCACTCAAAACAGTGCCTATAACTCTTTGCTTTGTGTGCCGAAGCATGCTCATTGTCACCGTGGCAGACTTTCTGTCCACGAAAACTCACAAACCACAGCATACACATGATCACAAAAAACAAACATTTCACAACTTGCAAAGTAAGCAGCAACGTCACTCGATACACTGCTTCATGAAGGTCACTGCTAGCTCTTCACTACACACAGAACCGTGTGCTGCCATCTGTTGGTGCAGTACAGAACTAGTCTGGGAAATTTTGATACCACTGAATTTATGTTTGTGTGTGTGTGTGTGTGTGGATTGATGAGCATACATGATGTTGCTACTATTTTTGCAGTTTAAATAAATTAAATCTTTTGCTCTATTTCAACAGTCGTATTTTATCACAGACGTATTTCAATTGTATACACAATACATAATCTACTATAATAAGACATTTTCTTTTCACCTTTATTATTCTTTCATTTCTTGTATTTGTTGATGTTGTTGATGATGTTACTGCTGGATCTTCTTTAATTGTGTAACAGAAATTTAAAATAAAATGTTTTCGAAGGAAAAAAAAATTACCAAAACTATCATCCTCAGAGCAAGCATGATTTATCTCTAAAACAATGGACTCACACAGTGAAAACAAAAGAATATATAATATGAATGTGTGTGTGTGTGTGTGTGCATGCGTGTGCGTGTGTGTGTGTGTGCAAGTGTGCATGAGTGTGTGAATGTATGTGAACGTATGTATGTATGTATGTATGTATGTGTGTGAGTGTGTGTATGTGTGTGTGTGTGTGTGTGTATACACACACATACATATATATATAGAGAGAGAGACAAACAGACAGATAGCTAGGTAGATTTTATATATAAATATACAGATTTATATATGTATGCATATGTGTGTATATATATAGAGAGAGAGAGGGGGGAGGGAGAGGGAGAGAGGGAGGGGAGGAAGAGAGAGGGGGAGGGAAAGGGAGAGAGAGGGGGAGGAAGAGAGAGAGAGGGGGAGGAAGAGAGAGAGGGGGGGAGAGAGAGAGAGAGAGAGAGAGAGAGAGAGAGATAGAGTAAACAAAACAAAATTAAGAGGAGTGGGTTCAATTCCCCTGCATACTTATCCATTTTTGCCATCAAAAGTTTAATGCCCTAATATTAGAATGTGTGTGTGGGGGGGGGGGTGTATAGATAGATAGATAGATACATACATGCATACATATGCAAACACTACATGCACACACACACACATATACATACATACACACATATCTATACATCTTGAAGGATTTGTTATTGCTAGTCTCTGTTGTTTCTGTTGTATGAATGATGAATTACGACCAACTTACTTAGCAAACGTCAGAAGAGACGTTCGTGCCACACTAAACTTCACAATTGGAAGTGAATAGGAAGAATAATCTGGTTTTCATGGAACAGGAAATCAAATACGGACAAAATACAAAAGCAAAACAAGTAGAGTTTTGATAGACAGACAGAACTTGAGTAGCAGAGTTAAACAGGCAGATAGTTCTACAGACACAGAAAGACAGAGAGAGACAAGGAAGCAGACACAGTGGAAGGAAGAAAGAAAGAAATAGGGAGATGTTAAGGTACAAAAACAAGACAGACAGATCAGTTGATTGATAGATATATAGATAGATAGATAGATAGATAGATAGATAGATAGATAGATAAACAGAAAGAGAGACAGACAGACAGACAAACAAACAAGCAGACAGGCAGACACACAGATAGTTAGATAGGTACAAATACACACACATTCACACACACACGTATATGTAGATAGATAGATAGATAGATAGATAGATAGATAGATAGATAGATAGATAGATAGATAGATAGACAGACAGACAGATAGTTAGGAACGCAACATTCTAATAAGAAAATATGTCTGAGCAAAAACAGTGAGATACGAACACTATAAACATTTTAAACAATGCATCCTGTAGTCTCTCGTTTTCAAAGACCAGCAGAATAAAAAAAGCATTCTATTCCTTAGTTCAAAAAGAAGTAAAGTCTGGTAGCACCAAGGGCCTCTAAAATCATTTCATTCCTTCTATAGTGTTGCTAAACCCTGAACCTCTCCATTTTACTTCCCAAACTCCTTCAGTTTACATTTAATTTCAATTTTAGATAATTTGTTTTTTTATAATTTATTAATTCATTTTTTAATTAGAATTTACATTTTGTATTTGGGTTTAGATATATGTACTAACGTTTTTAATGCCTTAACTCTTTCATGCTGGCAACATAAACAAGCATAAGAAAAAGAAATGAATGTAAACTAAATAAATGAATATATCTGTATATGTTGCACATGCATTTGAGAATGCATATACCTACATATATACATACATACACACATTCATACATACATACATACGTACGTACTTTCATATGTACATACGTAGGTATGTATCTATGCGTGTATGTAGGTATTTATGTGGAGTTTATATGTGCATAAGTGTACAAACACACACATATATATAGGCATATATATATATATATATATATATATATATATATATATCTATATATATATATACTCTTTACTCTTTTACTTGTTTCAGTCATTTGACTGCAGCCATACTGGAGCACCGCCTTAAATAAAAAAATATATATATAGATAAAATATATATATATATAAATATATATATACATAAATATATATACATATATATATATATATACATATACATATATATATATACATATTTATGTCTGTGCACACGTTTGAATGTGGTGTGTGCCAGAGGGCTTGCAAATCCACAATGCGCAGAACTTACCTGCAGGTATTGGTAGTACAAAACAGATATGCAATCTGTGTGGATGTTTTTTCAAAACATTGTCTGGTTTAAAAAGCCACATCAGACGCCATGAAAGGGCTAAGGTGTAGGTGCAGGAGGTGGTCAAACTCTGTGTAAGGAGTAGACAACCACCACATACCACCATATGTGTATATATATATATATATATATATATATATATATATGAGGGCAGAGAGCTGGCAGAACCATTAACACGCTGGGCAAAATGCTTAGCAGTATTTCTTCTGTCCATTTCATATACAAGTACATATATCTTTCCCTTTCTCCTCTCTTTCACTTTAGAACAAAAGTAGATAAATAAAAAATTTGTTTTAGGGAAATTAACGAACTCCAGATGATAATCAAAAGATCGCTATTCACTTGAAAATAATTTTAAAAACATTAAGATATTGTCTGTTTAAAGAAAGCTAAAATATAAATACTTACTATACAAACAACTTACATTTTTAAAATCACATTCAGTTAAAAATATTTCTAAATGATTAGAATAATGTATATGTCATAAAGTCAACGTTGTTTTTTCTTAGAGAGCGTGAAGACTATGTGTGTTTATATGTCACAGATAGTGGACGTGTGTTTGTGTTGACTGACACACCATGACATTCATTATATGCATGTGTAATCTGTAAGTGTGTTGACATCACAGAAGCCATGTATATTTTCGTCAAGAAATAACAAACAAAAATTGTGTTTAATCATTCTCATTAATAAATAGAAGTTCAGGTATCACAAAAATTTGTACTGCACTGACGAAGGTAAGTATGAAAATAAATATACAAAAAAATTAAGATAAAATATACTATTTCTGAACTATTTCAGGTACACACAAACATTTCTAGAGTTTTAGTATTATTAAGATAGAATGCTTCTCTCTTTCTTTCTCTCTCTCTCTCTCTCATATACATGTACAAATACACACACACACACACACACACACATATATTGTGCGTCAATAGCCAGATGGAAAAGATGTTTTCCTGGGGCTAAAAGGTAGTAACATCATCCTAATCAGAACTGCAACTTTACGTTGGCAAATAGACTTTATTCTGTAGTACTGTTACTACTTATTTCTCACTCAGAGATTTAAAATTAATTGTTTTTCTCCTTATGTATATGTATGTGTGTGTATATATATATATATATATATATATATATATATATATATATATATATATATATATATATATACATAGATATATAAACATATATATACACACACATACATATATAGCTATATAAATGCATATATACATACATACACACACGCACACACACGCATTTTTATCCATAGGAAATTGATGACATCATAAACAATTTTAAGTGGTGCAAAGATATGATAATCAGAAGGGCTGAGACCTGGGCTGTAGGCAGGGTGTTCCAGCACCTCAAAACCCAATTAGTTAATGGCTTCAACGGTCTAAGCAGCTGTGTGTGAGCGTGCATTGCCATGCAACAACAAAACATTCTTTGGCAATAGACTTCTGTGTTCGGTGTAAATTGCTGGCTTCAGTTTGTTGGCCAGCAAAGCACTGTACCTTGCACTATTGATCGTACACTCCTTTTCCAGAGAAATCGGATCACTGCTCTTTATTCTTCTTTGGCATTTCAGACTGATCACTGCTCTTTATTCTTATGTTGTGGCAAAAGTGCGGGTAATTTTTGACTTCCCTTCATATATACATACATATGCTGCCATTAACATTGACTATAAAAGGATAACTGAAATGTAAATGTAAGTAATTTTCAATAAATATTTCCTTTCTTCAAATGTTCTCATTATTGAATGTCAAGATTTACTTAAAAACTAATGAATAAGGTCAATACCTTATACAGTTGAACATATCTTGGAAAAAAAGGACTAAACAATTGGTGCAACATTAACTCTCAAACTAACCTACTCTGCAGTAAATGTCATACATTACACAATGTAACAAAATTTTAATTTTTATTTGTCTTTGCTCAGTAAGTGTTATTTCCTACTTGCTCCTATCTAGAAGTCAAAGCAAATGACTACTATTGCCTTCAAATCTTGCTCTTGTGATCTAGACATCAATGTTTTGAAACTGACCTATTTTCCATTACATTTCAGACTGATTCAGTGCTGAGTTGCTGAAGCAGAAATATCATTATAGCAAATATTCTGCTCAATACCACAAATTTGCTTGTCATTTACTTGACCTTAGCCACTTGAGCATGTCTCTTAGTGGTTGACGATATGTGCATCTGTGATCATGAGCAGGAGTAGTGGGGGAACATAATAGCCATGTGTTGAGAGGGATTCTTTGGGGTTTGAATAAATGTAACAAAAGTAAAGTTTGAAGGAAATATTAGCCATTTTTCATACTTTCTAGGGATAAACAAATAGGAAATAACAGTTGCTACCCAGTGGTTAGGGCATTGGGCTCACAATCATAAGGTAGTGAGTTCAATTCCCAGATGAGGTTGTGTGTTGTGTTCTTGAGCAAGATACTTTATTTTACATTGATCCAGTTCACTCAGACATAGAAATGAGTTGTGATGTCACTGGTGTCAAGCTGTATCAGCTTTTGCCTTTCTCATGGATAACGTTGGTGGCATGGAGAGGAGAGGCTGGTATGCATGGACGACTGCTGATCTTCCACAAACAACCTTACCCAGACTTGTGCCTTGGAGGGGAACTTTCTAGGTGCAATCCCATGGCCATTCACGACTGAAGGGGGTCTTTACCCTTTATCTTTAACCCAAGGACGGAAATTGTGTTACAGTGTTATTAAAGTTACTGGCTGTGCCCCATTATTACAAAAGAAAAATATTTTCAACACTGTCAGCACATATGCTTGGATTGAAAGGACAAATATATCCAATAATAAAAAAGTATTTTATAATCACACTGTTTACATTTTCAATCATGCATTTGATATATGTCTGAATTTTGGGTTGATGACAAGAAATCAATGAAACCTATGTTGGGTGATAGTTACCAAGTATGCAGTGGCCCAGTGAAAAATGTCATTGTTAATGACAATAGTGTTTGTGTGCTTGCATATATAAATATATAAATATATATATATATATATATATATATATATATATATATATATATATATATATATCATTGTGACTGTTCATTTTTAGTAGGCAGCATGCACTGTCACATCAATCAATTACTGATATCAGTCTTTCAGCTGCAATGAAATATTTCTCTGTAAAAGTGCCAAATATTTAGATAAGAATTTTATGAAGGTGTCACCTGTCATTTTACATCAATGCATCATTCTCTATAACTAATAAAGCTATTGTCATTTTTTTATAACATTGCTATAGTATGTATGTATGTATGTGTGTGTGTGTGTGTGTATGAAGGCACATGGCTCAGTGCTTAGAGCATCAGGCTCACAATCATGAGTTAGTGAGTTCGGTTCTTGGACTGGACTGTGTGTTGTGTTCTTGAGCAAGACACTTTATTTCATGTTGCCTCACTTCACTCAGCTGTAGAAAGAGTTGCGACATCACTGGTGCCAAGCTATATCAAGCTTTGCCTATCCCATGGATAATATCGCTGGCATGGAGAGGGGAGTCTAGGATGCATGGGCAACTGATACTCTTCCATAAAAAATCTTCCGCAAACTTGTGCTTTAGCGGGGAACTTTCTTGGTGCAACCCTATGGTCATTCATGACTTAAGGGGCAGAATTGTTAGCATGCCAAGCAAAATGCTTAGCGACATTTCATCTGTCTTTACGTTCTAAGTTCAAATTCCACCAAGGTCAACCTTGACTTTGTAAATTCTATGTCATTGATTATTGGTTGATAACAGATAATTGGTTGATAGTATTGATGATGATAATCATGATGATGTGTGTGTGTGTTGAGTATGTGTGTAACTATTTATCTACCTAAATATAAAGACATACAGGAGGGAAGTTTGTCTATTGCCTCAAACCCAGTACATGACTAGTCCTTTATCCCAAAAGAACAAAAGGCCAAGTTGATCTTGATAGTATTTATATTCTGAACATAGAGAGCTAGAACATAACTGTAAGAAATTTTGCACTGATATTCTAATGGTTCTGCCAATCTGTTGTTCACTTCTGGATAACAATGGCTTTTCCAAAAAAACAAAAACACAGGAAGAAGAAAGAGTGAAACAAGAGAAAAAAGAAAAACAATTAGCAAAACAAAAAATAAAAAATATTAAAATTGTCATCTGCATATCACACTAAAAGTATACAAACCACTAGAAGACATAACACTGTGGAATTGTTTGAGATGAAATCTTTTCAAAGACCAGTATTAAAATACAATAAATATCCAAGTGAGACAACCATTATCACTGCAGTAACTCATGATAATAACCAGCGCACTTCACCTTTGTTGAGGTTTGTCAATGCTGTGCAGTCAATACACATTTTAATGGCATGTATACATTTAGTAAGATATTCAGATTGCAATTTAAATCTAATACTGTTTTAACTGTCTATAGTACATCTTTAAAAAAATAATAAATTCTGTAATAATTATAATAGCTTCTAATTTAGGTACAAGGCCAGCAGTCCCAAGAGTAGGAAATTAATCGATAACATTAACACCAATGTATGACTGGTACTTTATTTTATCGACTCTGAAAGAACGAAAGGTAAAGTTAACCTCAATAGAATTTGAACTCACAATATAATTGTTTTTTTATATATATATATACCCAGGCCTTTTCCCCATTTTCTTTTTAGGAGTGGGTAGCCACAACAAGACACACACCAGACATTCCATCCATTTTCCAGCTCAAAGAGGCAAGCCCCATCTATGCTAGGGTCAGGGCATAGAACGCAACCCCCAATATCAGCAGCAGGTCCCAACAGCATACGCTGGTTTACCCCCACCACATCATGCTGGTTCCGTACCCCTTTGAGCATCATCAAATTCACTCATCCGTCCACAAACACTCTCCAAGCTTTCCCATCATTAATAAATTTCCTTGTCTCTCTCACTCCAACTACTGTAACCACCAAAGCTTTCCTTATTCCATCCATCCAGCCACACAAACCAAGGTCTGCCTCTGGTTCTGCTGCCTACCACTTCTGCCTTCATCACCCTCCTTACCATCCACTCCTCATCCATCCTCTCCATGTGGCCAAACCACCTCAACATTTTCTCTGATGCTCTAACAAGTTTGGCAACTTGCTGCCTGACTCAGTTTGTTATAATGCTGCACTGTTGGTATTAATTACTAAACAATAAGTTCCAGGCATTGTCTTCTCTTTGATATTCAAGGATGGAAGAACATAAGACAAAATATATCCAAAAGAAATACAGAATTTTGTTTGAGAAAAACACTTTTTTTTAGTAGTAATAATGATGATGATGATAATAATAATAACAATAATAATAATAATAATAATAATGATGATGATGATGATGATGATGATGATGATGATGATGATGATGATGACGATGATGATGATGATGAGGATATCACTACTACTGTTGATTCATCCTCCTACTCATCATCATTATCATCATCATTACCATTAAGAAAATATTACAAATGATCACAATAATCAGACCAATGATGAGACAAGATGGTGGTGGTGGTGGTGGTGGTGGTGGTGGTGGTGGTGGTGGTGGTGGTTTATAATGAAGATGAGGATGGTTACATAGTTAACGACAATGATGACGATGACAACGATGACAACGACGATGACAATGAGGAGGAGGAGGAGGAGGAGGAGGGTAATAATAATGGCAATTATGGAAAGAGTGATAGTGAGAATAACAATGATAATTAGAATATGATGAGGATGAGGAAGAGTGAGAACTAGAAGGTAATGACGATGCTCATGATGACAATAGCACAATCACATGATGATGATGATGATGATGATGACGATGATGATGACGACGACGACGAAGAGGACAATGATGACAATAATAACAATGCTGCTGGTGGTGGTGGTGGTGGTGGTGGTGGTGATTGCGATAACAATGATGGCAATGACGATGATGATGACAGCAGTATGTCTTAATAACTGAACTAGCCTCTTCCAGGTGAAATACAATAGTTTACCTTGGAGTAGTAGATATCCGATGAATTATGTTTTGCAGTACACATTTCTTGTCATGTCGTTTATTTAATATTGATAAAGATGTCAAAAACAACAACAATGTGACACATAACAACAACAACAACAACAACAACCATGCTAGGGTAAATATGTACCATTAGCACACAGAGGCAACATCACAAATGTCGTCATCATCATCATCATTTAATGTCTGTTTTTCTATGCTAGCATGTGTTGGACGGTTTGACAAGAGCTGGCAAGCTCAAGGGCTGCACCAGGCTCCAGCCATCGGTTTTGGCATGGTTTCTTCAGCTGGATGCCTTTCCTAACGCCAACCATTTCACCAAGTGTACAGGGAGCTTTTTAACAGTGTTGGCATGGATGCTCTTGATACGGTGCTGGTATGAGTGCCTTTTTATACATGTCACAGGGTAATAAACATCTTTATCACATGCAATCATCTTTATAACAAGGAAACCATCCATTTTCCATGCTGGCATGGGTTGGACAGTTTGACAGGAGCTGAAAAGCCAATGGATTGCACCAGGCTCCAGTCGTCTGCTTTGGTATTGCTCCTACAGCAGGATGCGCTTCCTAATGCCAACCATTTCACCAAGTGTACTGGGAGTGATTTCTACACAGCACCAGCATGGGTGCTCTTTACATGATGCCACTACATGTTGTTTTCATGTAGTGTCATGTAATAAACATCTTTATCACATGCAATCATCTTTATAACAAGAAGTAAAGATTCTTTCCACAACAAAGGAATCCATCATTTAACATCTGTTTTCGATGCTGGCATGGGTTGGACAGTCTGATAGGAGTTGGTAAGCTGGAGGGCTGCACCAGGCTCCAATTATTTGTTTTGGCAGGGTTTCTATAGCTGATGCCCTTCCTAATGCCAACCACTTTACAGAGAGTATTTGGGGTGCTTTCTGAGTGGCACCAGCATATCTGCTCTTTACATGGTGCTGGTACAGATGCTTTTCATGCAGCATCATGTAATAAGCATCTTTATGTTGTTGTTGTTGTTCCTTCTCAAGCCATGCCTGGCTCATAAGGGCCAGTTTCCTGGTTTTGTTGGTGTATAGGTTCTTCCCCTGGATGGGACGCCAGTCTGTCGCAGGTGAGCTGCTGGACGCAGGAAGAAAGAGTGAGAGTCGTGATGAAAGAGTCAGCAGACGTTCACCATTACCTTCTGCTAGAGCCGCATGGGCTTTTAGGTATCTTGCTCATAAACACACACATCGTCCTATCTGGGGTTCGAACCCACGATCCCTCAACCGCAAGTCTGCTGCTCTAATCCCTAGGCCATGTACATCCACAAGCATCTTTATAGCATGCAATAATTTTTATTACCAGAAGCAAAAATTCCTTCTGCACAACAAAGGAATCCAAAAACCAAAAAAACAAAAAAACAAACTAATATCCATTTCCGTTCCAGAAATGTTTTTGCATGACAGGACACGCTGATTAGTCTTTTAGCAGTGTTAGTAGTAGTAATAGTAGTAGTAGTAGTAGTAGTAGTAGTAGTAATAGTAGTAGTAGTTGTTAATGGAGTTGAATTTCTTGGAAAGAGTGTGTGGTATACATTTTTTTTTTTGTATGTATTATTATTTTTATTTCTTTTTCTTTCAGATTAGCATAACAGAATTTTAAAAACAAATATTTTCATTAATTAAAAAAAAAAGCATTTACATATCAGACGAAATGGAAAAAAAGAACTCTCCAGTTTTCCTTTCTTTCTCCGCATGAATCTTACCAAGAAAACGGTGATTTTTATGAAGACTAACCAAGAGTTGATAAGAGATTTTCTCAAGCCACACATAATAAAACAAAACAGAAAAAAATATATATATATATATGAAGTATGAGAATACTTTTAATAAGCATTTTTTGCTTTTTTCTTTACACTGGAATTTTTATCTAACAATAACAATAATAAAACTACTATTATTATTATTATTATTATTATTATTATTATTATTATTATTATTATTATTATTATTATTATTATTCTACTGTTAATAAATACTATTATTATTATCATCATCTTTGTCATCTTTATCATAGTTGTCATTTTATGATCATCACCATCATCATCATTATCCCCCCCACCACCACCATTATTGTTGTTGCCGGTGCTGCTGCTGCTGCTGCTGTTGTTGTTGTCTGGTTTTGAAAATAAACAACTTAAACAGCTTAGGTAACCTTTTACTCCATTTTAGTAAAACAGTGACATATCACATTTAATACTCTGCAATATATATTTTTTCTATTCCTTTTTCTATTCTTTTCTCTCATTTTTATTTGTTTCTTAATTTCTTTTTCCTTTAAATAATACGAAACAGAAAACATTGAAGATGTGTAAATAAAAACTTTTTTTCTTACTCTTATGCTTTATTCTATTTATTTATTTAATTTGTTTATTTTTACACATTTCTGAACTTCTGAATAATACATGTTCGAAAGCAGGAGAGTATAGCATAATGTAATATAATATAACACAATACTATATAATATAATATAATATAATATAATATAATATTACAAAAAAAACCCAAATTCCTGAGAAAATGTGTGGACACATTTCAATGTTTCCAGAAGAGTTAGTTTATAAATATATTTCATTTTCAGTAAGTAAATAAGATGTTGTATGTGTCTGCATGTGTATGTATATGTTTGTGTACATGCATGTATAGTATACTCTCTCTCTCTCTGTCTCTCACACATACACACACACACACACACACACACATACAGTCTGTAAGAGTTTACAATTCAGATAAAAAAACAAAAAAAAGGTCTAAGAATGACAATCCATATCCTCTCAAATGCAAACGTAATCAAAAATGGACAGAAATTCAATAATTCATACCAAAACAAACTGATCTACCACAATACGTTTACAAACAATAACAATAGAAGAACAGGCCAAAATAGACTGTCAAACCACAGAGATGGTATAAATCTTCTAGAAACAAACCAACAGACTAAGAAAGACTGTATAATAATAATAATACTTGACATAAACACATTGGAAACCCACTCTCCAAAAAAGTGGAACAATACAACAGGTAGGACAGAACGGCATGCCACACAGAGCAAAATATTTTCCTTTCGGAAGCAGGATTTCCAATGAAACTGACAGAAAATACTAACGAAACAAAGATTCAAAGATTCAAGGAAATATGGGAGCCAAAAGTAACAAATTTATCCCACTGAAATCTTATGATGAATGGAATAGCTTTTTGACAGTATGAACTTAAATTGATACCCAGCACACCAGATCTTATCAAATATACTGAGAAATCTTTGCAGAAAACTTCATCTTCAAGAATTTTTTCCAAATGAAGATTATGAAGAACAGGAATACACATTTAGAGGAACATTTAACATGTCTGAATAGATCAGCAGACTCAAACATCACAGCAATTCCTATAAAGATTAAACATTACAAAAGTAAAGCAAAAAACATTGGAACGTCTCCAGAAAGATTCCTTTATAAGTCATTAAAGAAACTGACAATGGAAGAACTATTGTAATAATGGACTAGATCCACTGCAGGAAAATGACCTTATATCAGTTAAATCTTTTATCTTTCACTTGTTTCAGTCATTTGACTGTGGCCATGCTGGTGCACTGCCTTGAATGGTTTTAGTCAAACAAATCAACAAAAGGCCTTTTTTTTAATCCTAGTACTTATTCTATCGCTCTCTTTGGCCAAACTGCTAAGTTACGGGGATGTAAACACACCAGCACCAGTTGCCAAGTAGTGGTGGGGGACAAACAAACAAACACACACATAGATATATACATATATACAACGGGCTTCTTTTAGCTTCCATCTACCAAATCCACTGGCCTGAACCTATAGTAGAAGAGTTGGAACTGTACCCAGAACCATGTGATTGGGAAGCAAACTTCTTACCGCACAGTCATGCCTGTGTCTAGACAATAATTTTTTCACAAAAAAAAATGGAAACCTACACCAGGAAACAAACAATGAGAAAAATTGAAAAAATAATGAACAAATTAAGAAAAAATTTAACAGAAAAGGACTTGAATTATCTAACTAAAATCTTGATGTAAAAGCAAGCAACTATCAAAAACTCAGAAATCTTCAGAAATCCATAAATAGACTTTCAAATCATATTCCAGAAAAAATTTTTAAAAAAACAGACGATTTTAGTTAACTCTGCTGTAACTAGCCTCTGTATAAATATCCCTCACGGATTAAAACTAGAGGCAATGAAAATTTGAATAGGCAAATACCCACATCTGATTCAGGAAAGATCCTCAAAACATTTCGTATTAGAAAGATTACAAATGGTGCTAGAAAACTACTTTTTATTTGATAATGAAAATTACCTTGAAATAACTGGTAGGGTAACAGGCAAAACAGTCACCCCCACTTTTGCAACACTAAGATTCTTAGAAGAAAAATCTGTTAATTTTATTTGCAGCATTATCTATAGCTATTTATTGGTTGGTTGGCTTCATTTTATTTTTGTTTTGTTTTGTTTTGTCTCATTTTTGTTTAGTTAAAGTGGTTTTCTAGGTTTAGCCATTTTATTGGTTACTCATGTTTTGTTTTCATGTTTTTATTGTTTTTGGTCGTCATTATTATCATCGTCATTTAGTGTCTACATCCATGCTGGCATGGACAGTTTGACAGGATTCAACAGGTCAGAGGACTGCACCGAGGCCTAGAGACTCTTTGACATGGTGTCTAACACTAGATGTCCATCTTAATGGCAACCAATTTACAGAGTAATATTGGGTGCTTGTTACCAGCATTAATGAGCTCACAAGACATGACCCCTGGATTGAGGGAGCATACAGTTGAGAGAGGTAGCTTCTGCCATGTGTTGTATTTGTACATAAAAGAAATTAGACCAAGTGAATGGATTCGTAGGGGGTTAGTAGTGAATTGGTTGTAATTTAGATTACTTTAATCAAGTATTGTGTGGTGGGTGTCTGCAATTTAAAGAGTAAAGCACTAAAAAAGTTAACTCCAAATAAAATATGTGGTGAGAAGAAAAAATTATATCAACATGATCCAGAGACAGGGAAAAATGAAAGCCTCAGTCTTGACTTAGTGAGATGATAGTAAATGAAATACTAATTCAATATACAGAAAAATATATTTGTTTGCTGCCATACGAAAATTGGATTCTTTATAAATTATAGTTCTGAGATTACCCACATTATAAATAAATAATAACTAGATATGTGTCTGTCTATTTAAAGCATGAAGAATTAAAAAGCTGCAGTAGAATATACAGTTGAATAGTATGAATGATAAGACAAGAATATATTATTAACAAAAGACAAAAGTTACATCTCTCTCTCTCTCTCTCTCTCTTTCTCTCTCTCTTTCTCTCTCTCTCTCTATCTTTCTATCTCTCTTTTGTTTTTGGGGTTTTTTTGCTGAGAATAGAAAATAGGAAACAATATTGCATAGGTACTGCATTTTTAATATACTTCAGTAGAACTGAAACATTGTTCTGCTGCACCAAAATATTTCCTTTTATTTTCCTTTTATTTGTTTCAGTCATTTGACTGTGACCAAGCTGGAGCAGCGCTTTTAGTCAAAGAAATCAACCCCAGGAGACTTATTCTTTATAAGCCTAGTACTTATTCTATCGGTGTCTTTTGCTGAACTGCTAAGTTACAGGGACGTAAACACATCAACATCAGTTGTCAAGCGATGGTGGGGGGACAAACACACATATATATATACATGTATGTGTGCATATATATATATATATATATATATATATATATATATATATACAATGAGCTTTTTTCACTTTCGGTCTGCCAGATCCACTCAAAAGGCTTTGATCAGCCCGAAGCTATAGTAGAACACATTTGCCCAAGATTCCATGCAGTGGAACTGAACCCAAAACCATGTGGTTGGTAAGCAAACTACTTACCACACAGCCACTCTTGTGTCTGTGAATGAATCACAAATTAAATATATAGAAATGCATATCTGATGATAAATATTCTTTGGTATTATTTAGTAGTAATAAAGTGGTGAGCGGCAGGATTATTCACATGCCAGACAAAATGCATCACACCATTTCTTTCGGTTTTATGTTCTAAGTCCAAATTCTGCTACAGTTGACTTTGCCTTTAATCCTTTTACTGCTGATAAAATAACTACCAGTTGAGCACTGGGGTAGATCTTTCCAGGAAATCCTCGGAGTTTTCCAGGAAACCCTCAGAATTTTCCAGAAAGTCGATCTTAAATCCCTGGAACTTTCCAGGAAGTCCTCAGAAGCTTCCATGAAGTTCTCGGAACTTTCCAGGAAGTCCTCGGAAATTTTCTTTCAGTTTTTGTAGTGAGTGAATGCGTGAGTGATTGACAGAAAACCGAGTAAGAGAGTAATTATGTATGTGTGTATGTATGTATGCATGCATGTATGTATGAATAGTTTCAGGGACACAGTCACATACACGCACGCAGGTTGTTTTAATCGATTTTCTCGGTAACTATGGGGGCTAGGAAAAAATATAAAGTGCTTTCCAATCAATGCACCTGTCTCCACATGTCACATGTGCCATTTTCACGCGAATCCACCCAGCCGTTTGGCCATGAACCTCGAGACAAGAAAGAATACAACAGTCGCCCATGTTCAATTTATATTATAGATTAATATATCCAATGCATGTGTGTGTGTGTGCATAATTATGTCTCTAAATAGCATATATTTTGTCTTACTTCTCTCCACTACCATATAGTAGTGTTACTCTCTCTCTCTCTCTCTCTCTCCCTCTCTCTCGTTGCCCTTCCTTTTTGCTAACCATTCAAATTGTATAACACAATGATGCTTCCTTTCTCCTATATCTCTCTGCTACTCCATTTCCTCTGCTCGCTTAACGCTCTTCTCTCTCTTTGTCTCTGTGTATCTCAACTAACCACTTAACTGGGATACAGATACATAACCAAAATAATATAATAAATTTCCTCAATCATCAGAACTGTCATCAGCTTCAGTGTCAACATTTGGCAGCAGAGTCCTCATCACCATTGATATAGAAATGAATTACCAAACCAGATACATAAAAGTACTAATAAGACAGCCTCTAGTCAAATATCTCTCACATCACACTTTGTCTTAAAAGAGAAATTACTCTAAATAATCCTATACACACAATGCCAGCAGAAAAAATATTATGATAGCCACAACTAGAATGCCTTTCATCATAGGTTTGCTGGATCACAAGTGACCAGTGCTAAACAGCAACAGCAATAACAACATCAGCAACAATGGGAAAAGACTATACCCATAAATTTGAAAGCAGTCATTTCAATTAGAGTTCACATATTGTCTCCTTACACTAAATCTACTTCCAATTTTCACACATTTCCAAGAATTCTTTATTAAATCATTTAAGTCAGAAGTAATTTAATATATTAATTATATATGAACATGTCATAACAGACGTTATCACCAGCACACGTTCACCCATCCAGAAATGGAATAAGATTTCAAATAAATCTTGATCTCATCACCTTTAAAATTATTATAATGTTGTATCTCATTCAGTCATTGAATTTGCCGCAACTTTACATAACTTTTTGAAAATCATTTATTAAACCATTCAATCATATATAATTTAGTGTTAGATATATGAAAGTGACTCGTTGTAATTGCTACCTTCATTAAAACCACAGAATTAATTAACCAATCAGGCATGGCTGCGTTTCATGGTTAGAAGTTTGCTTCCTAACTACATAGTTCTGGATTCAGTCCCACCACATGGCACCTTGGGTAAGTGTCTTCTACTTTAGTTCCAGGTAAACCAAAGCCTTGTTAGTGGATTTGGTAGATAGAAACTGAAAGTAGCCAATCGTTTATATATATTACATACATACATATATATATATATATATATATATATATATATATATATGCAGCACAGAACTTTGTCAGTGAACAGGTCACGGTCTCAAAGCAATGAAAATATTTTGACAAATTAAATTTAAATTTAAATGTTGAAGTGAATCTAATGGTTTTTGTGTGTTATTTTAAATGGCTTATAAACACTTTCCACGCTGCAATTGTTTTATATATATATATATATATATATATATATATATATATATATAAACAATGGACTCTCCTGCCAAAGACAATGAATGAGCATTCAGCTTTTGCTGAACGACCTGCACAAATGATTTGTTTATAAAGATCAAATGTTCCTGCTACACATTAGCTCACTCTCTCCATCAAATTGTTGTTGTCTAAACAAGTGCACAGTTTACCACGTGCCATGTGTCAAAGTGATTGTAGAGCAGCATGAGATGAAATGTTTTGCTCAAGAATACAGCGCACCACTCAGTCTAAGAATTGAATTCACAGTTGCTAGAGTGCAACATCCTAACCACTAAGCCATTTGTGTTATTTACTTTATTATTTACTATGTTATTATTTACTTAAAAGGATGTTTTATATGAATGCATGGTGCATAAAAGCACTGATATTTATATCTTTGGCAAATAAGAACCGTTTGCTGCAGGTGCCAGGACTACCAGATCATGTGATTTTGACATGTCCAGTCTCCTCAGTGGCAGACATTCAGTAGCGGCATAACAGCTGAATCTCACTTTCAATCATGTTTATTCCATTGTCTTTACAGGCAGCGATATTGCAAATTAGCCAGCAGATTTACTAAAAAATGATAGTGACAGAAGCAGTATTAACACCAAAAGGTAATTTTGATATCCAACTTAATGTTGATGTTTTCTGAGAACACCAAATACTGCATTATTTACTTTGAGAAGACATCGCATATGGACACATGGTGCATAAAAACACTCATATTTATATTACTGGCAGGCAAGAATTATCTGCTATGAATGCCAACATAGTATTCAGTATTCTACCAAAACATCCACATTAAGTTGGACATAAAGATTGCTTTTTGATATAAATGCTGTTTCTGTTGCCTACTTATGATTATCAGCTAAAATTTTCTGGGGCACATTTTCAACATCCCAATGCACTTTCAGTCACCGACACTCACTTGTATTCAAACAAGGTAGCATTTACCCCAAATTCTTCATATATGAGCAACATAATGTTTAGGCATGCTTTCAAAGAACATTTCAATCAAATGATAACGTTTGTATGATGATGTTTGTCCATCAGTTAGTGCATAAGGTTGAGAAAAAGATTCACAGACACAGATGCACCCAATCCTGCACATTGTCCTGCATGCATGCATGCACACACATACATGAACACACACACATGCACATGCACACACACACACACAAACACACACTGTTTGGTGGGAATGCACTGGAAACCATGTTGCTGCAAAATGAACTGCTTTAATCACACATCATTATGGTTTTTTTTTTATTCCATTCACCTAATCTCCTTCAACTTCTCACAAATTTCTAAGAATTCTTAGACTTTAATTTCATTGATTTAATTCAATATATTAATTATATATATTTATACTTTAAAAAATCCTATTTAAAAGACACAGCTGTCAATTTCAAAAAAAAAGAAAAATAGCAACATTGTGGGAAAAAAAATACATTAGGTTAATATTTGTAAATTTTTATATATTTTTATCAATTATATACACTGAGATCACTACGCTTCTATCAAATATATAAGCAAACCTAAATGGTGAAGACAATGTTGATGATGATGATAATGATGATGATAATGATGATGATAATGATCATCATCATCATGAAATATCAAGAGATATTATTGGTAAAAAGTAATTTAATGAAATTTGCCACTGGTGAAAATAAATTAATGCTACAAAAAAGGATTTATTTACACATACATTCGTACAGACACCAACTCACACACACATATAAATATATACGTGTATGCATGTGCATGCACACGCACGCACACATGTGTGTGTGTGTATGTGCACATGTGTGTGTGTGTGTGTGTGCTATTCAAGATATTTTATTTTATGAAAAGTCCCAAAAGTATACTTATTATATTATGTATGGAGACTAATCTGTGCTTTGTGTATAACACAAATGTACACATATGCAGACACACACACATACACACACATGTGTGGGCCCATGTGTGCATACACATAATTACATATGCGTGCATGCATGTGTATCAGTGGGTGTTTGTGTATATCTGAGTGTACATATGTGGTTATGGAGTTTGCTTCACATCCACAGGGTTTGGGTTCAGTTCCACATATTAGACAAGCGTCTTCTGCAGCCCTGGCCCAGAAGCTTCTGAGAGGATTTAGTGGATGGAGACAGAAAGATCCATGAATGTGTATATATATATATATATATATATATATATATATATATATATATATATATATATATATGGAGTCACTATCAGAACTAGAGGAGAAGTTTCAGGTGTGGAAGCAAGGTCTAGAATTGAAGGGCCTTAGAGTCAACCTAGCTAAAACCAAAATCCTAATAAGTAGGAAGGTAGATAAAACACAAACCCCTTCAGGTAGATGGCCCTGCTCAGTATGTAGAAAAGGAGTAGGTAGTAACTCTATAAGATGTACCCGGTGCAAGCTATGGACACATAAGAGGTGCAGCAACATCAAAGGCAGGTTAACTAGCAAGTTAGTTTTTGTTTGTGGCAGATGTTCAGGTGCAATAAAGACTGTAAGCAAACAGGAAACAACTTCTATCTCATTCCAGGGTGAAAAACTAGAGGTAGTCGATAGCTTCCGCTATCTGGGCGACCAAGTTAGTAGTGGGGGTGGGTGCGCTGAAAGTGTAGCTGCTAGAATAAGAATAGCCTGGGCAAAGTTTAGAGAGCTCTTACCCCTGCTGGCGACAAAGGGACTCTCACTCAGAGTAAAAGGCAGACTGTATGACGCATGCGTACGAACAGCCATGCTACATGGCAGTGAAACATAGGCTGTAACTGCTGAGGACATACGTAAGCTCGCAAGGAATGAAGCCAGTATGCTCCGTTGGATGTGTAATGTCAATGTGAATACCCGTCAGAGTGTAAGTATCTTGAGAGAAAAGCTGAACATTAGAAGCATCAGTTGTGGTGTGCAAGAGAGATGATTGCGCTGGTATGGACATGTGGTGAGAATGGATGAGGATAGCTGCGTGAAAAAGTGCCACACCCTAACAGTTGAGGGAACCCGTGGAAGAGGTAGGCCCAGGAAGACCTGGGCTGAGGTGGTGAGGCAAGACCTTCGTACATTGGGCCTCACCGAGGCGATGACTACTGACCGAGACCTTTGGAAATGTGCTGTGCGTGAGAAGACCCGGCAAGCCAAGTAAGATCATTGCCAGTGCCCCTGGACTGGCTCTTGTGCGGGTGGCACATGAGATGCACCATTTTGAGCGTGGCCGTTGCCAGTACCGCCTGACTGGCTCCCGTAGGATTTTCGAGTGAGATCGTTGCCAGTTTCCCTGGACTGGCTTGTGCGGGTGGCACATAAAAGACACCATTTCGAGCGTGGCCGTTTTCGTGCGGGTGACACGTAAAAGCACCCACTACACTCTCTGAGTGGTTGGCGTTAGGAAGGGCATCCAGCTGTAGAAACTCTGCCAAATTAGACTGGAGCCTGGTGTTGCCATCCGGTTTCACCAGTCCTCAGTCAAATCGTCCAACCCATGCTAGCATGGAAAGCGGACGTTAAACGATGATGGTGATATATATACACACACAGACACAGACAGACAGACAGACAGACAGACAGATATGCATTTTTTTAATCTTTTACTTGTTTCAGTCATTTGAGTGCAGTGATGCTTCAGCACCAGCTTGAAGGGATTTAGTTGAACAAGTCAACCCCAGGACCTTTTTCTAAAGCCTAGTACCTATTCTATTGGTCTGTTTTGCCGAACCACTAAGTTACGGGGATGTAAATACACCCATGGGGGACAAACACTCCCACCCCCACCCCCTCCCCCACACACATACATACACGCACACACACACGCATACATATAAGACTTCTTTCAGTTTACATCTACCATTCCCACTCAAAAGGCTTTGGTCAGCCCAAGGCAATGGTAAAAGACACTTGCATAAGCTATTACGCAGCAGGACTGACCCTGGAAACCATGTGGTAGGGAAGCAAGCTTCTTACCTCACGGCCAAACCTGTATATATCATATATGTATGCACACACACATATGTATGTATGTATGTATGTATGTATGTATGTCTGTATGTATGCATGCATGTATGTACATATACACACATGCACACATACATCATCATCAGCATCCTTTAACATCTGTTTCACCAAAGCTAGCAAGCTGGCAAGTTGCACCAGGTCCAAGTCCGATTTGGCTTGGTTTCTACAACCAGTTACTTTACAGTGTGTGTTGAATGCTTTTAATGTGCCATTATATGGCACCAGCACAGGTGCTTTTTTCATGGTATCAGTACAAGTGTTTCTTTATTTGGCATGGGCACAGGACTTTTGCAGGCCAGTCTACTTCATCAGAGAATATGTCTTTGACACTTTGGCTGTGGAGGACGGGTCTTTTCCACAGCCACAGTGTTAACATATACAAATAAAATATATGTGGGGGTGGGCTGGGTGTACATATGGTGTTGGGAAATGAGCAATGTCATCATACAATCAATGTTGTTCGTTTCCAATCATCCTTGAAACACATATCTGACCATAGGGTCTGGAAACAGGTGAAAGATGAGGACTGGAAGGACCTCTAGCCATAGAACATTTGGGGAGGATTGGAGAGGCAGGGTCCTTGAGCACACTTTCTATCAGGTCCTATCAGAAGCAACTCTCATCTACAATTGATCTGATCGAAGTGAGTCCAACTGAACTTTATTTCCTGTAGGTGTAATGTTATAGTCATTTGTGACAGAAAGGGGACTTTACCCTTTTTATACATACATACATACATACCTACCTATGTACATGCACACACACACACACACACACACACACACACACACATACATACACACACACATACATACATACACACATACATACATACATAGAGACATACATACATACATACATTAAGATTGCTTGTATGTCAGATATAATTTATCTAGTTGATAACTTTATACGATATTCCACAGGAGTTGTAAATTTAAAACTTACTCTTTTAAAGTGTCAGGGAGCCTCTTTAAAAGAGTATCATATAATCTTGAAAAGTTGCACAATCTGCCACTTGTAGCTGAATCTAGTTACTCTCAGCTAAGCGGCATCAAAAATATATTAAATATTTTGTTTCTTCTCTGACAGTTTAATAAAGCCGCAGATCATAAAAGAAAATATGATATTGAAATCAAAATGTCAGGCTTAATTTTGTGTATTTAATTTATATTTATTTAATATTTCAAACATGATAGACTTTTAACTTTTAACATTGTTATATCTGACAA
The DNA here is from genome assembly GCF_046866305.1 of Octopus bimaculoides. Classification (NCBI taxonomy): domain Eukaryota; kingdom Metazoa; phylum Mollusca; class Cephalopoda; order Octopoda; family Octopodidae; genus Octopus; species Octopus bimaculoides. Next base: position 1,290,984 of record NC_142937.1, on the reverse strand, counting down.
GTTCAAACCTATCAGAATAAACGTTGCCATTGTTGTTGTTGTTGTTGTTATCTCCGCACCATTTCCGAAATATAATAATAATGATGATGATGATGATGATGATGATGATAAAAATAATAATAATAATAACAATAATAATAATGATAATAATAATAATGATGATGTTGATGATGATGATGATAAAAATAATAATAATAATAACAATAATAATAATGATAATAATAATAATGATGATGATGATGATGATCATCATCATCATCATCATGATTTCTTTTATTTGCCACAAGGCTGAATGATGAGGGGGCGGGGGGGGGGGGGGCAATACAGACACAGACATAAAGTGTGGTGGTTTATATATAATGGAATGATAAAAACGAAAAGAAAAAAGAAGGAAAAGTATATATACGGTATTCATTTAAAAAAGTGAAGTATATATAGTGTATGACACTAACAAAAAAATATGCGATAATGATGGGGTCCTCCTGATACAGGAGGACCTCTAGGGATAATCAAGAAACCCCTCCATCTAAGATCTCCCTGACTACCAAGCACAAGTGCCCTCTCCAACTTCTTTCCTCTGACTCACAGGTCTACACTTAAAGTGGTACCATCCACTCTTGTCATTTTCACACCTTTCACCCACATTTTGATAAATTCACTCGAGGACAGCACTTCCCTCACCACCCTCACTTTCTTGAAAACCTTGGTGAGGGCTTTACCAAAGAAGAATGTTTCTGTCCTCATTCCTTTCAGCCTCATCCACCAGACAACCTCTTTTGTCACAGCTGCCAGGTAAAAAAAAAAGAAAACTACTTTGCTTTACCTGATTGAAGGAGGGCAGCAGGGAAATGATCAACATGGACTTGGCTGACAGACGAATTCATCCCACACACGACAGCAGTTTTTCAACATAACTCCACAAGTCACCAAGGCCCTCACACTCAACGAGTGCATGCAGATTGGTCTCATTGCTCCGCAAGCACCTCAGACAAGCCTGTCTGACAATAATAATAGTAGAAGTGTGGAGTGGCTGACTAGCATGAGAAGAAAAACAACAACATTTGGGACGATCACCAGGAAGAATTAATGATAACGTCTGATACGGGAACTGTCCAGGGTAGAAGGATACCAAGTTGGAAAGCTCCCAGCAGAGATGGAGTGCAAGGATTTTGGTTGAAAAAGTTGAGGGCCCTTCATGGTAGAATTACTGAGCAAACTGAATAAGATCTTGAATGGATAAGAGAGGTTGCCAGAATGGAGAAGAGTGGTTGCCAGAATGGCCAGTCTTTGGAAGAACAATCTTATGTTTAAAGGAACCCAGCAAAGGAAATGCTGTTGACAACTTTAGACCTATCTCTTGCCTCTCCACCCCTTATGTAGAAGCTAATGACAGATGTCATTGCTGATACAATGTATGGATATCTGGAAGTGACACTACCTGTAAAGTAGTAGGGATTTGGGAGAAGAGGCAGGGGGACTAAGGATGAATTGTTGATTGATAAGGTAATCCTTAAAGATTGTAAAAGGAGACACAAAAGCCTTGCCATGGACTGGATCACTTACCACAGGGCTTATGACATGGTGCCAAATAGTTGCATAGTGGAATATTTTGAAATGTTTAGTCTTGCAGCTAATGTTTAACAGTTTCTAGTAAACAATATGGATGGTTGGAAGACTGAGCTGACACCATGTAGACCAGGGTTGGGGAAACTTTTAGTGCGGTGGGCAAAAATTCCCAAAGAAAAAGGTTCACAAGTGGATTACAAGCTCTAACTCTTATATCTGTGTAAATCAATATTCATTAATAAAGGTAAGTTTAGCACATTAAATAAATGCATTACATCTTCATTAACGCCGCCACTGAATTTAGGACGTTTATAATACTTATGAAGTATTCTATATTTTTCAGCTTCAGTGTAACTGGGTCTCAAGGGGGTGATACATTCAAATGGCAATTTTCTGCTTGAGTCTAACTGTTCTGAGTCATAGTGGCAACACAACCTATGTCACAAATAGGCATACGAATATTGTATAAATTTTATAATTGACAAATTTACAGACCAAGTGCATAATGTGGAATGGTTCTGAGAGGTGACTGTTCACTCTGATCACTGAACAGATGTTGTCATGCATTGCAGCAATCCCGCCCCTGAATGCAGACCAAAAACTGGCTGCCTTGAGGACTGCCACCAAGTATAGAAGGTCAATCCTACCGAAAGCTTCAGACTGATTTAAATTGATCAGGGCCCTGCTTGTTCCAGGTTCTTCATCCACTTTCTCAGTGATGTATTGCATGAGGTGGAAGTTGTAATAGAGTGGGAGGTAGCTTTATCCTATGTGTTGACATGAAAAAGTAAGATAGTGGGAGAGGAACAAGTGCCTAATCATAGAGGAGCTAAATGTCTGCCCCATCTGAAAGGAGAGAAAAAGGCAATGATGACGAGGTGTCAGAGCATATCTTCAAGTTACAAGAAGAGAAATATAAAAAAAGATAGACAGAAGATTGGGAAGGGTAATGATAGCATCTAGAAGGACCCGTAGAAACTCAAATGTATAAGTCAACATATTAGAAAACCTTATGTTAGTATATCAAACACAAGCAAAGCATTTTTTAAAATTCCTTTGAAATCCTGCCATTTATTCAAAACTGTACTTTTAGATATAATCAAATGAACTTAGAAGGTATTCCTTATTTACTTTGTTTAAATACGTTTGACAGATATAATGCAGTGAGCTGGAAAAATCATTAGCATGCCAAACAAAATGCTTAGTGGCATTTCATCTGTTTTTTAAGTTGTGAGTTCAAATTCCACCAAGGTCAGCTTTGACGTTCATCCTTTCAGAGTATAAATTGAAAAGTATGGTCAATGTAATTGACTAACTCCTCCCTGAAATTGCTGCCTTTGTGCCGGAATTTGAAACCAATGGTTTAAGGAAATAAAACATGAATTAAAAAGATAAAACGTATGTACATAAAGAAAAAATACACTTTTTGACCAACTCAATCTCACTACCCAAAAGATGATGACAACGCATGGTCATCATCCAAAGGCAAATGTTCACAAGCTGTACATGAAGTAGAGTAAAGGTTGATGTGATCTGATAGTGTATGGAGTGCATGAAAAGTGAAAGAAGCAACTTGACAGAGTATTTGGTAAACAGTAAACAAGATCTGCTAATGTTGAAAGATTTACTATGAAGTTGAGAGTGCTAATGAATAACACAGAATTACATGATCAGTGGCACATGAAACTAACAATTGAAAGACCAGGAAGCATCGTGGATGTGGCTCAGCAAAGGTGACTTTAAAAAGAGGACTGAAAGCCTTATCATTGCTGCCTAGGACCAGGCATTGAATACCAACTCAGTGAAAAGAGATATACACCACACAAGTACAATGAACCTTTGCAGAATGTGTGGGAAGAAGGTCAAAACTGTGGCACATTGTTAGAACTTGTGAAAGTCTTGCAAAGGAAGGGTGCAAGTACAGACATGACAAAGGAGCCTTAAACTTTCACTGACTATTGTGTTCAAAGTAAGGATATGAAATAATGAGCACTCGGTACGATCATATACCAGAAAAGGTAGTGGCCAAAAACAGGAAGGCAAAGATCCTCCAGTATTTTGACTGCCAGACAGAGAAGGTGTTAGAGCATTGAAGGCCAGATATAGTAGCCTTTAAAAAGGACAAGCAAGAGTGCCTAATAATTGACATGGAAGTGGCAGGGGATCAATATATTGTCATGAAAGAAAGAGAAACGGTTGACAAATATGGAGACTTGAAAATTGAGATTGCCCAGATGTGGCTGTTGTGAGAGTCAAACATAAAGGTTGTCTCTGTTGTCAATGGAGCATTAGATTCAATACTACCCAACCTGAAGAAATAACTGAATACTTTGGAAATACCCTCTAATCTTGGTATATTGCATTAATTAACTTTACCTGGATCTACATATATACTGCATAAAGTACTGTCTGTCTGAGGTCCTTGCTGTGATTTGACAAACAGTACAAATCCCTGCTATACAATATTTTCAATCTACAACACCACAACATTGGACACAGTGTGATGTCTTCAATGGTGATGATGATTATTATGATGATTGAGTCTAAGAACTAAGGAGGGGGATGCTTTCAGATTGATTGCTTGACCTGCTAGAAAGAGCTGTTAAAGTCACTCAAATTATACCCTATTGCCACAAAAACAAGAGCAGCAAAAAAGAAAAAAAGAATGGTGTCATCAAAAATAATACGGCTCCAGAGACATAACAAATGACAGAGTGATTGGATCTGAACATCTTTGATCATAGAACAGCTTAATTAAAGTTGACCTGGTGTTAAACAACCACAACATTAGTTATGTAACGAATATATATATATATATATATATATATATATATATATATATATATATATATATATATATATATATATATATATATGGTCCTTTTCTTTGCCAATCTAACAAAGTACTAGATTAAAAATTAAAATAAAGAGGATGATATAGAAATCAAATTGTCAGGATTAAATCTGCACATAAAATTTTTATTTATTAATTTTTTAATATTTATTTAAATTCTATTTATTTAATTTTTGATTATTAAATTTTTAGATATTTATTTTCTATTTATTTATCTTTCTATGCTCCCTTCCACTTTCATTTATTTATTGTTTAATCAATCGATTTTTTTTTATATAGTTTTTATTTTTATTTAATTTTTTTATTTAATTCCTGTTTATTCAATTTAACTGATGAGTATCTATTTAATTCTCACTTATTAGATTTTCCATATACTTCATTTTTATTTATTTAATTTAAACTCATGTTTAATTTTTATATAACTTTTGTTTATCCAATTTTCATTTATTAAACTTTTTTATTTATTTATGTAATTATTTATTTAATATTTCAAATTTGAGACACTTTGACAGCACTTTTTCATTATTATCATTATTAGTTTTTATCATTATTATTATTGTTGTTATCATTATTATTATTGTTATTAGTGTTATTATTATTATTATTATTATTATTATTATTATTATTATTATTATTATTACTGTTAGTATCATTATAGTTATTAGTAGGAAGGCAATAAGCAAACAGAAATGTTAGCATGCCAAGCAAAATGCTTAGTGGCATTACATTCTGAGTTCAGATTCCACCGAGGTCAGCTTTGCCTTTGAACCTATCAGGGTCAATAAAAAGTACCAGTTGAACACTGGGACTGATGTAATTAATATAACCCCTCCCCTGAAATTGCTGACTTGGGCCAAAATTTGAAACCATTATTACCTCTGCTTTAGCAAAGGCTGAGTTTTGTTTTCAGTCCTGTTTGTTTGTTTGTTTGTCCATGGACAAGATATCTCAAGAACCACTGGATGGATTCAGATGTTTGGCTTCATAACTGACACAAACTGATTAGATTTTGGTATCGATCTGGTACCAGACAAGGATTCTGCATTATTTTTCCATTTTTTTCACATAATTTTTGAGAGCATTTGGGTTCATTTTAGTATTCTTGTTTGTGAAAGCAGTTGAGTTTATTTCAGATATTCTCATTTTAAAAATCATCTCTGGCTAATTGTTGAGAGGATGTTGGTGTTGTCTTGGTGGAGGTTTGCGCTCTCTGAGTACTCTTATTATTATTATTATCATTGTTATTATTGAATGAGAGAGCAGTGCATGCCATCAAAGTGACACTGGGGTACAAATATATGAAGCCCAGTATACCCTTCATGACTACCCGTCTGATAAGGGTACACCAGGCACATGCATCACAACCACATGTGCGCAACATGGTGATCTCATATCAAGATAAACAACACATGATTTACAGGTGGGGCCCAGCTAGAATTTTCTTCAGGTTGAGTAGCCCATCCTGTTTAAAAATTCCCTGAATATGGGTCATTTATAGATGTTGAATGAAACACTTACATTTCCAGAGGTGAGTTATTCAAACTCCAAAGAATTCCTCTCAACACATGGCTATGGTGCTCCCACATTACTTATTGTTATCATCATCATCATCATTGTTATTGTTATTATTATTATTATTATAGTGCTGGTTACACACTGGGGTCGATGTAATTGACTAAATCCCTTCCCCCAAATTTGTGCTTCCAGAAGAAAGGATTATTATTATTATCATTATTATTATTATTATTATTATTATTTTTAAGGCAGAAACCAGGCAGAATAGTTAGTATGTTAACAAAAATGTTTGGAGGCATTTCATCTGTTTTCACGTTCTGAGTTCAAATTCTGTTGAGGTCAACTTTACCTTTCATCTTTTTGGGGTCGATAAAATAAGCACTTGTTTTGCACTGTTTAACAGCATTTCATTAAGCACCAGTTGAGTACTGGAATTGAGGTAATCCACTAACCCGCTCCCCCAAATTTCATGCCTTGTGTCTATAGTAAAAAGGATTATTATTATTATGTTGTTTTTTTTTTCCTTCTTTCTTCAAATTTTCTTCCATTTCTCGCCGAGTGTTTTCCGTACACCTAGGGCAGAGAAACTCGTTGTATGCAATCCCAGTTTACACACGCAAATTCACAGGTAAACCATGTATTTAAAAAAAAAAAAATTTAAAAAAAATCATGAATGGATGTTGTTTTCACAGCGATAATGCTCTTCTCAGTACATGAGTCGTTCCAGTTAGCATGATTTTTTGCACTTTGGTCTGCTAGCTGGATTCCGGCTCCTCCAAATTCTGTAGGAGTTTGCAGTGTGTTTCTCTTGGGTTGGCCTACTTAATGCAAAGTAATAAGCGTATATTACTTCTTTATATTCTTCCTGGTTCCATTTAATTCTTTTACATTTTTGATTTTGTGGTCGTTGTGGTGGTGAACTTTGGAGGCTTAATTTGGGACAAATCCCGTCTAAGTGACCTTCCAGGTTCGTATTCAGGGAAGATATTCTGCCATTTGAAAATTTTTCATCGTCAGGCTGACAGATTCCTGACAGGCGTGCTTCCATTATAACCATTGGACAAGTGATTTGGTGTACTGTTTGAATTTTTATTTTTTTTAAGTAAAGTTAAATTATAATAAAATTTTCATTTTTTTTTTTTTTAAATTTTATTTTACAAATATATTCATTTATTATTATTATTATTATTATTATTATTATTATTATTATTATTATTATTATTATTATCTTTATCATAAAAAGCACCGAGCGGACAGAATTGTTAGCATGCTGGGCAAAATGCTTAGCAGCATTTCATCCACCTTGATGCTCTGAGTTCAAATTCTGCCAAGGTTGACTTTGCATTTCCTCTTTTCAGGGTCGATAAATAAAGTATCAGTTGAACACTGGAGTCAATACAATCGACTCCTCTGCTTACCCAAAATAGCTGCTGTTGTGGCAAAATTTGAAACCATTATTTTAATTATCAGCAGCAGTGGCAGTAGCAGCAGCAGCAGTAGTAGTAGTAGTAGTAGTAGTAGTAGTAGTAGTAGTAGTAGTAATATTTCCCTCTTTGCTCATCTCACCCCTCTTGAAACCAGCAACACAATAAAATAAGCTAAAAACCAGGCAAACAAATCACATCCACTCAATTAGTTAGTCTATAATCAGTCGTCAGTGAAGTACAGAATCTATATACATTTCAGATGACAGGTTCATCTTCTTATCTGACAATCACAATAAATCAACATTATATTTCAATTCATTTCACGGAAACAGAAACACAATGCAACAGAATGGAAGATACGAAGGAAACTAAAAGAAATGTAACAATACCAATTTTCATGAGAATATTATCTGGAGATTGTTATTTTGTTTTTGTATTTAGAGTTTACGGAAGTGGGGGGATCTTTTCTGTTTTTATTATAGTTTTTATTTTTTAATTTTTACTTTTTATTGTTTTCGAGTGATTTCATTGTCTTCTTAATCAAGATATGTCGAAACAATTTTAATGCTGAATTATATGCATATTTATATACTCATACATGTGTGTATATCATCATCATCATCATCATCATCATCGTTTAACGTCCGCTTTCCATGCTAGCATGGGTTGGACGATTTGACTGAGGACTGGTGAAACCGGATGGCAACACCAGGCTCACACATATATATATATATATATATATATACATATGTATATAAACGCACACATATATCTATTCATGTATGTATATATAAATATGTATATATGTGTATGTATATATATATGTATATATTTATATATATATATATGTATATGTATATATATATATATGTATATATATATGTATATATATATACATGCACACACACATACACACACACATATATATACATACTTATGTATGTATACTCATACCTAATCTAATTTTCTCATATATATATATATATATATATATATATATATATATATATATAAGTGTAGGCATGGCTGTGTGGTAAGTAGCTTGCTTACCAACCACATGGTCCTAGGTTCAGTCCCACTTCGTGGTATCAAGTGTCTTCAACTATAGCCTCAGTCCAACCAAAGCCTTGTGAGTGAATTTAGTAGATGGAAACTGAAAGAAGCCTGTTGTATGTGTGTGTGTGTGTGTGTCTGTATTTGTGTGTCTGTGTTTGACCCACACTATTGCTTCACAACCAATGTTGGTGTGTTTATGTCCCTGTAACTTAGGGACATAAACATATTGGGAAAAGAGACCGATAGGTTGAGTACTAGGCTTACAAAGAATAAGTCCTGGGGTCGATTTGTTCAACTAAAAGGCAGTGCTCCAGCATGGCTGCAATCAAATGACTGAAACAAGTAAAAGAATAAAAGGATAAAAGAATATATATATAAAATAAACACAAATGGGACTTAAAATTTACAACTGTTTCAGTAGAATTTTATTTATTTAGTGCAGTGATAAAAGATTACATGATAAGATACATTACATAAGATATCATAAGGTAAATTTTAAAACAGGAAAGATTTTAAACAGGTAAGATAAGGCAAACATTACCTGGACTAGTGACCCCTTTAAGGCTTGCATTGGAATATATAAAATAATTAGAATGTGTGGCTGAAAACAGGCAAATAGAAAACGAAGAGATCATATAAATATACAATCTAAATTCACTTATCTAAGTTAGGTTATGGTTTAACAATGACATTGAATATCTGGGAATAATCTATGAATCAATAGACATAGCGATGCCATAAGTTATAATTAAAAAGTCATAAAGCCTTCGCAGATATTTTCTCAGTTAAAAGGAACATGTCAAAAAGTTCATCGACCAATGACATCAGAGAATCAAAGTCATCAACCTTTACCGCTTCTTATCCATGTGTACATACAATAGATGCGCAAGAGCACATACATACATGTACACACACACACACACACACACACAAGCACACATATGTATACATATAGATATATGTATGTATGTATATATAGGTATGTATGTATGTATGTATGTATGTATGCATGCATGTATATATATATATATATATATATATACACATATACGCATCAGCTGTGCACAGATGATCTATCATGGAATATTATCCATACACTTGGGCATTATAACTTTATAAATTTAAATAATATAAGTTTCAAATTTTGGCACAAGGCCAGGAATTTTGGGGGAGGGTGCTAGTCAATTTCATTGGCCCCAATGTTCAACTGGTACTTAATTTATCGAACCCCGAAAGGATGAAAGGCAAAGTTGACCTCAGTGGAATTTGAACTCAGAATATGCAGACAGACAAAATGCCACTAAGCATTTTGCCCAGCATGCTGACGATTCTGCCAGCTCACCACCGCCTAAATAAATTTAAATAATATAAACATAAAGTTGTTAGTGTGTGTGTGTGTGTGTTTGTGTGTGTGTGTGTGTGTGTGTGTGTTTGTGCATGTTTCATAACTCACTTCAAGTGAGGTCTTCCTAGTTTCCAACTGTGAAACCTTTCAGTGCCATGGCTTAAAACGCTAAGAGAATGAAACAGCCGTCACCAGTTCAACAGTCTCTATTGTAATCTCATAAAACTCAATGTCTTTCCTTTTTTAATAGAAAATTTCCTTGCATTTTCAACAAACAATAAACAAATTCAAGAGAATAAATTTGTTCAACAGACAATTATTTACTAGATTCTGTATTAAATCCAATGAATGATAAGTTTCAAGGTTATAACAGATTATCGCATTACCAAGATGATGATGACAATGATGATGATGATGAGGAGGAGGATGATGATGAGCGTCATCGTCATCGTCATCGTCATCATCATCATCATCACAATAACCATGTTTGCATGTGTGTGTGTGTGTGTGTGTGTGTGTGTGTGTGTGTACGGAGGTGCGTGGCTTAGTGGTTAGGGCATTACACTTGTGATCTTAAGATTGTAGTTTCAATCCAGGAGAAATCTTACCAAATGCAGGTGTCCATTCCCCCCTCCCCCCCACACACACACACTATAGACCTACACCAACCACTATATCGAGAATGTTATTCTTCTGCAGAATGTCACCCCTCTGGAATTCCTTCCCTGTGCATGCTTTGGAACAATTTGAGTGAAATGTTAATGACTGCATCAATCTCACTGGTCTTAGGGAGGTCTACAAAGAACTCTGGGATAACTCCTACCCCCAGGCCAAACGTATTAAAAAAAATTATTCTTCCAAAATATATTATGCATATATTATACACACATCTATAATTTAATATTATTTCTATCCAAAATATATTAAAATTTCAAATCTTTATTTGAAATTTAATTTATTGGAAACCTCTGTTAAACATTGATCCAATAATACTGTAAGTATGTTTCAGATCAATCCTCTACTCTCTGTACCCCACTCTCTCTCTCTCTCTCTCTCTCTCTCTCTCTCTCTCTCTCTCTCTCTCTCTCTCCTTATTTGTCTCTTCCTATTGTTATGTGCTAAATCTGTGACTGTAGCAGTTGTGTTTGAGTAAATTAGGATTAAAACAACATATGTTGAGTGGAATTTATAGGATTACAATTTTTGGTAGAAACAAGATAAGATTTTTAATTTAACTGTATCTTTACTTGAAGCTTAATTCATTTAAAATCTTTCCATCAAATCTGCAGCACTAACATAGTCATGTAGTCGTACAACCAGCATGGTTTGTGTTAGTACAATCGCCATCAAATGTAACTGCACAACTCATTGACAAAAGACAATAATTTCCCATTCCGTTTACCTCCTAGCTGCCAAAGATACTTTTGCAGCTTCTCCCTCCGTAACTCTACCAATATAATAAAGGCAACTTTTATGCCAAGCTGCATCAGATCACAACCAAGTCCCCCACTTAGAAGCTGAAGCTCTCACCTCTCCCACAAAATGGAACATATCTTTGAAACACTGATTCCACAAGGCACATCACAGATTACCCAGTTAGGAGGGTGATAAGTTTAAACATCATTACTGGTAGAATTGCCATTACCAATAAGAACTGATCATGTTGAACTTTCCTCAATTTGTAGAAATTGCATCACATTTAACATTCTTCTAAGAGGAGAAACATGCTAACCAGTTATATGGAATACACACACAGATATCACACATGAAATTGTTCTTTGGAAAGGTCATTTGACCAATAAAAATTATGCAGTAGTTGTAGTTATTTATCAATTAATTAATTATCGAAGTCCTTTTATCACAGCCTGTGACCTTATCAATGATGTGTTTTTCGGACATTCACACTGCGCTCCAGGCTAGTTTCTTAAAGTGTAAAAAATAGTGTACTTTTACATTCTTTAGCATTTATGATATAAACCCTGTGCATACATGCATGTTTCTGTCTGTCTGTCTCTGTGTGTGTGATAGCTTTGTTAATATTATATTGGTTTTTGTTCTATCAAATTCCAATATTTTAAATCTGGGTTTGTCTCTGTTAACGAGGCTGGCTGGATCTACGTCACTCTTACAGCAACAGCTCTCACACTATCTCACCATCTCACCTGGTTTTGGGCATCTTCCCTCCTCAAGCCAACCATCCCAATCTCCTCTTCCACTTGTCCCCACCACATTTTCTTTGGTCAACCTCGCTTTCACAGTTCATTCACTTTAAATCCAAGCACTCTCCTCAGAACATGATCCACATCCCTCCTCAACACATATCCATACCACCGCACTTCATCCACCCATACAGTACTGCAGCTCTCATGCAACTCCTATAGACCCTTCCTTTCATCTTCAATGAGAACCTTCACCCATATAACAACACTCCACATTCCCTGAACTCCACTCAGCCAAGTCTCACTCTTGCTGTCACAGCTGCTTCACGTCCACCACTTACATCCACCCCGTCTCCCAAATAACAAAACCCTCTCACCGTTTCCACTTTATCACATAGTGTTTCTTCTGGTTCTGCCAGCCCTCCAGCTCCTTTCTCACATCTTCCACAAATAAAATCTCTTGCCATCCTTGGGGTCACCTTCTTCATTTTCATACATCTACCATGAATCCATTTCCCGCGTTTTGTACACAACACCACATTTGTCATTACACTCCTCCTACATACACCACATGGATCTACCTTAATAACTAATACTTCTCCATCCCCCCCCTTTCACCATCCCCTTTGTCTTCCCGAGGTTTACCTTGAAACCCTTGCTTTCATACGCCTCCTTCCATTTCCAAAACTTCTCCCTCAATCCCTCCATTGTCCTAGTCATCAGAACATGGTCATCTGCATACCGTATCTCCATTAGCAGTCCCTCTCTTGCACTCTCCATCACCACATCAACCACTATTGCAAACAACAATGGTGACAACACACATCCCTGATGCATGCCAACTTTCACCGCAAACTCTTCCAACAGCTCTGATCTAACTCTAAATCTTGTCTTTACCCCTCCATACAAATTCATCACTCATCATCATCATCTTCATCATTTAACGTCCGCTTTCCATGCTAGCATGGGTTGGACAATTTGGCTGAGGACTGGCGAACCAGATGGCTGCACCAGGCTCCAATCTGATCTGACAGAGTTTCTACAGCTGGATGCCCTTCCTAACGCCAAACACTCCGAGAGTGTAGTATGTGCTTTTACGTGCCACTGGCATGAGGGCCAGTCAGGCAGTACTGGCAACGTCCATGCTCAGATGGTGTATTTTACGTGCCACTTGCACAGGAGCCAGTCCAGCAGCACTGGCAACGACCTCACTTGAATGTTTTTTCACATGCCAGTAAGGCAACGCTGGTAACAATCACGCTCAAATGCTGCTTTTTACATGCCACTGGCATGGAAGCCAGACAGCTGCTCTGGCAATAATCATGCTCGGATGGTGCTGTATGCGCTCCACTGGCACGGGTGCCAACCACTGGTACACCTCTCTTCCTCAGTGCCCACTCAATCACCTTCCTTGGAGCCCTATCAAATGCCTTCTCTAGATCTATGTACACACATATTCACACCTGTTCACACACATATATCAATGAGTGTGTGTGTGTGTGTGTGTGTGTGTGTGTGTGTGTGTGTGTATAAAAAGCACTTGTGCTGGTGCCATGTAAGAAGCACCTTCACTGGTGCCATGTGAAAAGTACCCGTGTTGGTGCCAAGTGAAAAGCACCCAGTACACTCTGTAAAGTGGTTGGTACTTAGGAATGGCATCCAGCCGTAGAAAGCATTCTGAAGCAGACAACTGGAGCCTAGTGCAGCTCTCTGGTTGGCAATCTGCTGTCAAACCATGCAAAACATACCAGCATGGAAAACAGACACTGAATGATGATGATGATGATGATGATGATGATGACAGCTACGATGATGACGATGACGATGATGACGATGATGATGATATACATACATACATACATACATACATACAATCATTGGAGTACTAGATTTTGTTAGTAAATGCTTAAAAGAGAATCTGGATAAACTGGGATTTGCACAAAGAGAAACTGATCAGCTAATTGGCACATTACAAGTGCAATCTGCGAGTGGAACAGTAAAAATATGCAAGACTTTTCTCAAGTTACAAATATGGATTTGTCTGTGTTAACTACATCCCAAGGATGGAGCCTTGTATCTTTGTTGGAAACTGGCTCGTTCTTCAGTGAAAGATTTATAATAATTAGAAAATAAAAGCGACATACATACAAACATACAGAAAGAGAAAGATGTAGCTATTGTTGTATTTGTTGCTGTTAATAGCTTTCTATTGTCAAGTGGTTCATAGTTTGCCAACTGTTTTAGTATTATCCAGACTTGTGCTATATCTGCATTCAACAACAGGTGGCTCGATATTTATTTCATTATATTATTTCAGTACATAGTGTATATACATGTGTGTGTGTATATACATGTTTGTGTGTATGTATATATATATATATATATATATATATATATATATATATATATATAAGCAGTAATGTTGGTTCCTACAGAACAGCCGTGTTTAAATTGTGATAG
>NC_142937.1:1271602-1274102 GCF_046866305.1 Octopus bimaculoides | reverse complement strand
CACTTTGGGCAAGTGTTTTCTGCTATAGCCTCAGACCGACCAAAACTTGGGAGTAGGTTTGGTAGACGGAAACTGAAAGAAGCCCATCGCGTGTGTGTGTGTGTGTGTATTTATGTGCATTTGTCTTTGTGACCGTGTTTGTCCCCACACCATTGCTTGACAACTAATGTTGGTGTGTTTACATCCCCATAACTTAGCAGTTCGACAAAAGTGACCGATAGAATAAGTACTAGGGTGACAAAGAATAAATCCTGGGGTCAATTTCTTCAACTACAAAACCTTTTAAGGCAGTGCTCCAGCATGGCCACAGTCAAATGACTGAAACAAGTAAAAGAATAAAAGAATAAAAGAATAAAAGAATAAAAGAATAGAAGAATAAAAGAATAAAAGAATAAAAGAATACCTGACATAAGTAAAAAACACAAAAAATAAGAAACAGAAATACTGAGGTCAATTTGTTTAACTGAAACCCTTCAATGCATTGCCCCAGTATGGTCAAGTCCATTGACTGAAACAGCAAAGAAATAAAAGAATGTCGACAATGGTGCCAAGAATAACATCAATCTCACCTGTATCAGGAGACCTACAAATGGTGACAGGCACTGCTCCTTCCTCCAAACCCCAGCATGAAGGGAAACGTCCCTCATGTTAGGGAAGGGTTGTATTCTTGAAAGCTTTGCCATAATGGGGATGTTCTGTAACGCAAAACTTATTTTCTTACTGACTTGCATGTTATAAATTGTAATGCATTTCTACGGAACTTTTTTGGTATTCATCACCCACCACCACCAGAAAAAGAAAGAAAGAGATTAATACAACCACTTCCGTAAGCATAACTAGTGATTCTGTTAATGTAGGAGAACCCTTATAACCTCTTGAACTACTGAAGATGGTGAACTGGCAGACAAAATGCTTAGCAGTATTTCTCTTGGTTTAAAGCGGTAAGCTGGCAGAAACGTTAGCACACCAGGCGAAATGCTTAGCGGTATTTCGTTTGCCGCTGCAGACTGAGTTCAAATTCCGCCGAGGTCGACTTTGCCTTTCATCCTTTCGGGGTCGATAAATTAAGTACCAGTTACGCACTGGGGTCGATGTAATCGACTTAATCCCTTTGTCTGTCCTTGTTTGTCTTCTCTATGTTTAGCCCCCTGGGGGCAATAAAGAAATAAGTATTTCTCTTGGTTTTACATTGTGAGCTCAAATTCTTCCAAGGTCAACTTTGCCTTTCATCCTTTCATCATCATCATCATCATCATCATCGTTTATCATCTGCTTTCCGTGCTGGTATGGGTTGGACAGTTTGACATGGAGCTGGCTAGCAGGGAGCTGTCCAGACTCCAACTGTCTGTTGTGGCATGGTTTCCATAGCTGGATGTCCTTCCTAATGCCAACAACTTAACAGAGTGTGTTGGGTGCTTTTTACATTCCACTGGCATGGGTGCATGCAGCACTAGCATCATCATCATCATAGTTTAACATCCACTTTCCATGCTGGCATGGGTTGGATGGTTTGACTGAGGACTGGTGAACCGGATGGCTGTACCAGGCTCCAATCTGATCTGGCAGAGTTTCTACAGCTGGATGCCCTTCCTAACGCCAACCACTCCAAGAGTGAAGTGGGTGCTTTTACGTGCCATTGGCACAAGGGCCAGTCAGGTGGTACTGGCAATGGCCACGCTCAAATGGTGTTTTGTACATGCCATCTGCACAGGAGCCAGTCCAGTGGCACTGGCAATGACCTCGCTCAAATGATTTTCTAACATGCCACCGGCACAAGTGCCAGTAAGGCGATGCTGGTAATGATCACGCTCAAATGGTGCTATTTACGTGCCACCGGCACGGGGGCCAGACAGCTGCTCTGGCAATGACCACGCTCAGACAGTGCTGTTAGTGCTCCGCTGGCACAATATATATGTATATAATTATGCATAGATATATGTGTGCATTTTTGTGTTTGTGTTTGTTACCTGTACTTCTCTTGACAACTGGTGTTGGTTTCTTCCCATCCCTGTAACTTTGCAGTTCAGCAAAAGGAACGAATAGAATAATTATGAATGCTGGAGGCAATTTGTATGAGTAAACCATTAAGGCAGTGCCCCAGCATGACCACAGTCCAATGACTGGAAACAAGTAAAGAACAAAAGATAAAAGATAACATAGTAATGATGTCAACTCAATATACGAGAAATAGCAGCTAAACACCCCCATCAAACCATACTCCATTTCTTGCTTTTATACAGGTAACATCTCTTTATCACCTGAACAAATTCACAGAAGCAAGCAAGTCAAAATAGCAACAGAACGAATCGTTCTTTCCATACAAGTGATAAATTGAATAATTAAATTGTTGACATTAAACTGGAGTTCACTTCTGTCAACAGATAATACTTTTTTTAACATCTATCTCAGAAATGTAATTATATTTTATTTAATATAATTGACAAAGCCTAGTTCTCCAGTATGCCAGTAAATAACTTTGTGTGTTGATAATAAAAAATGC